>NC_064867.1:39742167-40042167 GCF_024139225.1 Suncus etruscus | reverse complement strand
GTTTCTTAAAAGATTAAATATCTTGGGACTGGAGCGATAGCACAGCTGTAGGGCATTTGCTTTGCACACAGCCAATCCCAGACAGACACTGGTTCTTTTCCTAGCATCCCCCATGACCCACTGAGCCTGCCAGGGGCGATTTCTGAGTGCAGAGCCAGGAGGAACCCCTGAGTGCTGCCGGGCGTGACCCCAACTCCCCCCAAAAGAGATTAAATATTTTTTGTGAAAGTAAACTGAGCACTCCTCCAAAATTACACCTTGTTGCTATAATAAGCAACCACCAAATTACAATGAGTAAGCATTAAATTACAATGCCTTCATGCAGGGAAAGTTCCTTTTTGTGTTAGTCCATGAGTCGCGCAACTGAATGCTTCTTTTGGTCAGTTCTCTTGCATGTAGGTGGTTCCCTGCCATTACTCCTGCCTTGAAAGGGGAAAGAAGAGTTGAAGAATTATCTTCAGTCTTAAAAGTTCAACCCATTAGTGACACAGATCATATTTATATCTTTCCAGTCCACTTAGGAAAATAGGTAGAAAAAAGGATATTCAGAGAGCACTAAGCTTCTCTACCATTATTGACATGCTCTCTAAACATCCAAATGTACCTTTTAGACACTCGAAAGCATCTGGGTAATGTCATTGTATTCTCTTTATCATCTTCAATCATCTATCTTTATGGTACCAGAGAACTAAAAGCATAGGGAGTCTTGACTTTCTTGCAGAATTCAGATCTCATTTAGTTTGTTTCCTCTCCTCATAATAATTTTGTAGGACAATGATTCATAGAAAGTAGTGAGCTTTTTTTAAGAGTAGGTTCATAGTATGTAGTTCATGCAAATTTTATAAAACCTCTGTGGCTTCTCATATGTCTGATTGTAATAAGATAAATATGACAAAACAGACCAATCTTTCTCTTTCAGAGGCCCTCAAATTTTCATTTTTTGGTATTCTCACTCTAATAGTTTCTTTGCTTAACTTACTGGGATGCTGTTGATGGAGTCAGACTTCATGTGAGCCACTGTCATTTTTTTTTTGCTGGAATCCCCAAGGACTTCTTTTAAACTGTGGTCAGCACAGACTTTAGTAATGGACAGAGATGAATGTCACACCTAATTCACTTTGATGTGATTCAATCCATTTGAATGATGCTTGAGACACTCACACTGACCACCCTGGAAAGAGGATTTATGATTTCTGAAGCAACAGCAGTTAAAAGATTCTAAGGTCATTGTATATGATGGGGAGGGAAGTTTATAATAAGTCTACAATTCTCATCTGAGTTTGACTTCTAAATTTTATGCATGTATAAATATGACAAAAAGAGTTCAAAGCAAGTTTGTGCTGGTTTTTGATTTGAAATTTTTATAATATCTTTATTTAAACATGTTGATTACAAATATGGTTGTGATTAGGTTTCAGTCATGTAAAGAACACCCCCTTCACCAGTGCAACATTCCCACCAACAATTTGATTTGAATTTTATACAGATAAGGTGAGAAGCAGAAGACATCCAGAGAATAACAAAGACCAAATATGTCCATTGGCAGAGATGAGATTGAGGTATGATAAATTGTGTCTGATTTCACAGTGCAATTACTTTCTGCTCCCACTGAAAGTTTTAGCCATCCTTGGATGAAAGCCAAGATGTGGCCATGACAGGTCACCTCAAATGCTGCTTTGACTTCTGGGCAACTGCAGAAATATGGTAGATGAGACATATTCAAAACAAGGCAGGCAGCACTGTCTCAATATTAGCCATGGTAACTGTCAGGATTTAGGCTGAAATCTAGGTGCAGGGAAGGAGAAATATTTATGTATGTCAATGAGAGAGAAAGTCGGAGACACTGTGTACAGGCTAGAATGAAGGCATGCTAATGGGAGTGACAGTAATGAGATGATATGCATTATAAGCACTGACAATTATACTCTCATTACTAAAATACACAAAGAGAATGAACACAATTATGTAGCAGACACTGTTGGACAGTGAACCTATTACCCCATTTGCATTGTTGTCTATAAAAATTTGCTGTTAAATTTTATACTAAGTGAGATCGAAATGAAGGATTTTATGCCAATCCTTCCATTAGAATTTTGGAAAACAGAAAAGGCTAGAGGAGAAGTTGGGCCTTAAGAAACCATCCGGTTATATGGATTTTTTTGCTGCATCCTGGGTATTTAAATGGCAGAGAGAAGGTTCTAGGGCCATCTACCATCATCAATTAAAAACATGCTAACTAGTGGGAATCCCCCTCATTCATTGTCACTACGTGCCTTAAATATTTCTGTGAAATAATTGGAATTTACTTTGACCACAATAAAAAGAAATAAAATAAAAAATAAAAACAGATAAAGGAAAAAGAAAAAAAACATGATGCTTATATTTATTAGTTAGGTGGGTAGATGTTGGTTGTCTTAGTAATTTTTTAAATAACATTATTCTATTAAATTATTCTATTAAATTATTCTATTAAAACAGCCTGCTTTCCCTTGAGATGATATGTCAGAGTCTTAAAGAGATTAAGTGATAAGCCAGAGGTAATATTGAATTAGAAGTCCCAACTCTTTGTCTCCTCCCATGCCAGTTGCAACATCTGGCCATGAAGCAAAAGAGAGCTTCTGCCATGCTGGAGAAAGCACTGAGGCTAAGGTAAAAAAAATTCACATTGCCTCTGAGGAGCACACCTGGAAGTTCTTCACCCAGCAGACTGGATATCTCTTGTCTTGTAGGAGCCAGTAGAGCTGATTTAGAGCAAGAAGGGGACCTCTAGAGTGGTCCTTGGTGTATTGGGCTGTACTCATTCATTTTCATTGGTGTGATTCACTTCAAGCACAGCGGCAGTCAACAAAAGCCAAATGTCCACTTGTGCTTGGTAAGAACGTACAGCATGTTGGCCTCACAGAGCACTTGACCTCTAGAGATTATTCTCCAAGTACCAAGAAGGAGAAAAATGGGCATAGAAAGGGAATTGTGGGCCCAAAGAGATAGCACAGCAGCGTTTGCCTTGCAAGCAGCCTATCCAGGACCAAAAAAAGGTGGTTGGTTCGAACCCCGGTGTCCCATATGGTCCCCCATGCCTGCCAGAAGCTATTTCTGAGCAGACAGCCAGGAGTAACCCCTGAGCAATGTCGGGTGTGGCCCAAACACACACACACACACACAAAAAAGAAAGGGAATTGTAATCACCATTCTACAAAATATTTTCCTTCAGTTCATGCAAAATATGGCTAAATATTCTCAATGAATCATGGAGCACACTTGAAACATTAGTTCCTGTAAACTGGAATATGGATAGATTATATTTTGGGGGGTGGAACAGTAGGCTTTTAGGAGGAAGGCTTGGGGAAAGGGTAGATAATAAGTAATTTTGATTTAGAAATGATATACAGCCCAACTCTTGACATCGTGCCCCATAAAGTCTATCTCAGCTGTGATCTGGATTGTGGGAAGAGGCTTCTTATCTTTCCTGCTCTTGGGCTTCCGATGGAAGCACTGGATGGAGGATGGAGGCAGAAGAGGGCAGGTGCTTATTTTCTCAGTGGTCTTTCTACAGATGGGGTCCAGCTGGCTCAATAGCCTTGAGTTTCTGATTTGCATCCCAGTCTTAGCATCTGGGAGCACTTCAAGAGAGCTCATTGGTCTACACCTTCCTTCACTTGACTTCCTTCCTCTCTCTTCTCACTCAGCCATTAAACCTTCATTGAAATCTTTTCTGGGGAACAGAGGCAGCAGAGAGTCTTGTTGGCTGTCTCTATATTGGCTCTGATGAAAGAACTACTGGTGAGATTTCTCAAAGAGGAACTGAGCCAACTCTAATGGCCTTCCCAGATGTCTATGAGAAAAGACACATAGCTAGTCTCTTAGGATAAATAGTCTATCTATCTATCTATCTATCTATCTATCTATCTATCTATCTATCTATCTATCTATCTATCTATCTATCTACCATCTATCTGTCTGTCTATCTATCATCTATCTATCTACCTACCTACCTACCTACCTATCTATCTATCTATCAATCATCTGTCTGTCTTTCTGTATGTCTGTCTTTCTGTTTGTCTATCTATCATCTAACTATCATCTGTCTGTCTGTCTTTCTGTTTGTCTGTCTGTCTGTCTATTTATCTATCTATCATCTGTCTATCTTTCTGTCTGTCTATCTCTCTATCTCTCTCTCTCTCTATCATCTTTCTGTTTGTCTGTCTGTCTTTCTGTTTGTCTGTCTTTGTCTGTTTGTCTGTCTGTCTTTGTCTGTCTATCTATCATCTATCTACCTATCTATCATCTATCTATCTATCTATCTATCTATCTATCTATCTATCTATCTATCTATCATCTATCTATCTATCTATCTATCTATCTATCTATCTATCTATCTATCTATCTATCTATCTATCATCTATCAATCAATCAAGCAATCTATCTATCTATCTATCTATCATCTATCTCTATCTATCTATCTATCTATCATCTATCTATCTATCTATCTATCTATCATCTGTCTGCCTGTATTTCTGTCTTTCTGTTTGTCTGTCTTTCTGTCTGTCTGTCTGTCTTTCTGTTCATCTATCATCTATCTATCATCTGTCTGTCTTTCTGTCTGTCTGTCTTTCTGTCTGTCTGTCTGTCTGTCTTTCTGTTTGTCTGTCTGTCTGTCTGTCTATCTATCTATCTATCTATCTATCTATCTATCTATCTATCTATCTATCTATCTATCTATCTCCTTAAACCTTTGTTTTCAATTTCGACCTCATTTCGCACACTTAGCAGGCAGGCCAAATCAACACGCAGTAATCCTGTGTGGTTATTGATTTTGAAATTATTCTGTGTCTGAATAGGTGACATCCCAATTATTCCAGGGATGCCAAGGACCTGCATCTCACTTTTGCTGTCTGATTCAAGCCACACCGATCATGGTGCTTGATCTACTATGTTGAAATTCATCCCATCCCTATTTGTTAGGAAGTCCTGGGGCACTCTCTCATATCTCTATAGTATTCATGATGCTATACTTGCTTCTAGATGCACAGATGTATGAATGTGTGTATTTCTATGCCATTGGGCTTTGCTGGATATTTACAAACCGATTCCTAGATCCAGCTCGCAAGCATCTTAAATAGAGAGTTGAAGAGATGCGGAGCAGCTTTGCCCTGCATCTCCCACTCTGGGAAGTCTTTCAGGGCTCCAGCATTCATGATCTTCTGTGACTTGATATGTCTTTGATGGGTCTTCATGTTCGACATGTTCAGTGCCTGCAGATAAGATGCTAGAACAGCTTCCACTGGGACCCAGACTAAGTCTTGAAGGTGCTCTAGTCTGTCCTGTGGGTGATTTTTAAGTAGAACTTAGAGGAAGCAGAAAACCCAGTCTCTTTCTCCTCTCACAGTTTTGTACATATCACTTAGAATCAGATTCAAGCTAGGGTCTGTTCTCATGGTACTGCTGATTAAAATCAAATCAAAATTGCTGTTAGATGGGACAGGATTAATATATTTACTTCCCTGATGCCTCTCATGCCCCATTCTTAGGGCACAGTTGCAGAAAAAGCTACTGAATTAGAGCCACTTTCTTGGTAGAATCCTTCTCTGGCTTGTGCTTCCTTGTAGACTGACTGGGATATTGTCACTTAAGGGGGTGTGAAGGACTCTCCTGGAACTTCAGCCCCTCCACCCCAAGTTTTCAAGTGTGTAAGCTTTTAGGATTTCTTCATTGCCAGGCTGTCTGGGAAAACAATTTCCATTTGACACCTTTTGTTTATTTATGCTCTCCACTTAAAAATGTTTTGCTTTTTTGTTTTTTGGGTTACACCCACTGATGCTCAGGGGTTACTCCTGGCTATGCACTCAGAAATCGCTCCTCACTTGGGGGACCATCTGGGGAGCAGGAGATTGAACCCAAGACCGTCGTGCAAGGCAAACGCCCTATGGCTGCGCTATTGCTCTAGCACCTCATCACATTAATTTTATCTTTATCTAGCTTTGTGGTTTTTTTTTTTTTCTGGCCCTAGTTTCTCCAGCCATACTTTCCTTTCTAGAATATTAAAATAAACGGAGCAATGTTAGGCTCCTTCTGCAATCCACAGGGTGTCTCTCTTTCTCTGAAAGAAAAACAAAAGGTTTACTTAAACTGTGTACATTCTCTTTTATTCTGCTTACACATGCACACATGCACACAAAGATCTTTTAAAAATTTAAGCATCTTTTTTAGATATTATGGACACTTTGTAGTACTATCTTCTCCTGTGAATCTGAGATAAAAATTTGACCTCCTCTTCCACTCACTTGAAAGCATGTTTCATGGGGAGCAGGCAGAAGGTTCTGGCCACCACCACAGTACTTGCAAGATTGCAGAGCTCTGGGCTGCTGGAAAATCTTTGTCTCTTCTCTCAGGCATGATGCACACAGTTTTGTGAAAGGGTGTTTGTGTAATTTCTCCTAGTCAGCACTACAGACTCAAGCTGTTGATGGTGGAAATAGAACCAACCAGGCATCAACTCCAAACCTCATGTATCTCTGTTCCTTAGTCCATGCAAAGACAGGAACATTGCTTTTCCTGGAGGGAAGAAGACAAGAGGGAGCATCTCACGGACCTTGGCAATGCTCAGTAGGAAGACCCAGTGCCTAGAGTTGACAACTGGTGTGTCATCTGAGTAGCAGGTGGGGCCAGTTCCAGTGTGCTGTCCTGGAGGCTGGTTCTGCTGAGTGATAAGAAAGGAAATGGTTCTACTCATGCATCCTATTAGCTGGCTTTAACAGGAGTGCCCAGAAGTTCTCATTGACCTAGTTCCAGAGAAGCTGATGTGTTTATCAACCTACTAGGCACTTTTCTTTTAAAATACTCTCTGTGGTCATGGCTGGGTCCTCATGGACAGTCTGAACCTTCAGCTTTCTTACTGGTTGGTTTCTTGTACCCTTCCCGCTTCTAACTTTGATTTGTGGGGTCACTGTCAGCCTTCAAGCATAGACCTGCTCAGCGACTCCAATGAACTAGAAAAAAGAATCAGGGTCAGGACTAGAGAAATTAATACAGGGTTGTGAGGACTGCACTCTACTATCTTTTTTCCTGTGGGAGAGGAACTTGAAGGGGAGGCCCTTGCCTTGCTTACAGCCAGATGTGGCTCCATCCTTGGCACTGGGAACTGTCAATAGTGACTCCTAAGTACAGAGTCAGAAGAAAGCTTGGGAAATCTCAGGTGTATTCCAAGTATATCCCCATTTCCCAAATAAAATGTTTATGGGGCTAAAGAGATAATATAATGTGTAAGGAGCTTGCCTTATAGTTAGTCAACCTGGGTTTTATTCCTGGCACCATATATGATCCCTCAAGCTCTGCTGGGACTGACCTATAAACATAGAGCTAGGAATAAGTCCTAAGCACCCTAAAGTAAGTCCTAAAACATGAGAAAATGTGAGTACAAATACAAAATTTTTCTCTCTGAAGTTCATTTTCTCCTTTTTTAAACACTGTAATTTAAAAGCTGTAATTTAAAAAGTTGTTCATGTGATATATTTCGGACACTCAATATTCTCACATCAATCTTACCACTAGTATGACCCTCCTTTCACCACTGTCCCAAGTTACCCTCTCACCCCAACGTTTTCTTTGAACAGAAAGAGAATAATTTTATTTGTATTGTCTGTTACAATATGTATGAATAATGAGCTTACTGAACTTATTGTTCAAAGATTTTCTGAGTTGTTAGCTCCTAGTTGGGCTTTTTGTGCTATTGTTTTCGCTAATTGAGTTTAGTGAAGCTTCTACACAACATTGCCATTTAGTGTTTGATGTTACTCCTGGGACGTCAATACTGTGAACTCTGGAGATGTCATTTGCACAGTTTTATTTTTAGGAGGATTAAGCACCATGATATTTTGGGCATACTAGGTTCAGCATGGCAGTAGATTCTCTTTGAAATCCGTTGTGATACATGTTCAATGTATCTTTCAATGAAAACAGAAGCGTGTATGGGTAGGTGGAGCACTAGGCCCTCTAACAGGGCACGGGCTACTTCTGCTTCATCCTGAGAAAGTTCTGGAATCTGGACCTATCAGACTTTCTACAGTGGTGGCTTGTCTCTGATATTGGTCTTGGGGCCACTTCTCTGATGCTTTTGCTTCAAATCTTGTCTTCATTTGCTTTTTTATTATTGCTTGCAGAGGGAACCAAACAATGTGGGTGGGGAAGGATGCAGAGAGATAGATACATCTAGCTAATCCGGAAGTACAGACAATGGCCATGGGGTCTTCCAACCACAAAGGATTTGTCTATGAAAATCCAGTGGAATCTCAACTCATGCAAATTAGTGTGTAAGAACAGAGAACCCCTTATTTCTGCAAAGTCGACAATTTTTTTCAGCAGTTCTTTGACATTTTTATTTATTTATTTTAAAACCTTATTTATTTTATTGATGACTGATTGGTTTTTTGGGTCACACCTAGCAGTGTTCAGGGGTTACTCCTGGCTCTGTGCTCAGAAATCGCCCCTGGCAGACTGGGGGACCATATGGTCCCACCCAGGTTGGCTGCATGCAAGGCAAATGCCCTTCCATTAAACTATCTCTCCAGCCCTCTTTTGACTTTTAAATCTCTCTCTTAGGCATCTTATCCTAACTATGGAGTACAGGTACTCGTCTCCCTGTTCCATTAACTCTGTGTGATTTGCTTTCATAGGCTGAGGGTCCCACCTATGCTAAGAGGGCCAAGGGCCAAGGGCAGGAAGCTATTACTTGCTTGGGATTTTCACGTGAAGGCAAAATGTCTTTGACCTCAAAAGACCATCCTTCAGAAAAAGTAGATGTTGATGTCTTGGTGTCTAATGCTGACCTCTTTTTTTTTTTTTTCACATACTTCAATGTCATCTGCTAAAACAGATGATGCTCTTCAAACCTTATGGCATCTTATGTGATCACTTTCCTCCCTTCTTTTCTAATGGACTCAGAACCTTGGATCTGGAAATTAATTTTAATAGTATCTCTGCATGAAGGGAATAAAAATGCCTCTGTTGAGTTTCAGCTATTTTCCTGAGAAAGCTGTCAGTCACAGTGACAGACAGGAAGTACATTTCTCTCAAATAAGTTTCTGTATACCTCTCACCTTGTCCTTTTCATTTTATTCTACCCCATGATGACTGGCAGTGGCTTCAATTTCTCTAAAGCATAGGTTCTGCGTTGTGGGCAGTGTTCCCATCCCCCCTTTTCCATTTCAACAAAACACATCTACATTTGCTTTTTTTCCTTTAAGTTGACAAGTTGCCTAGACTGTTAAATAAAAATATCAATGTTGTGTTTTCCTTCCCTGGGGTGTTCTTGAATGAGGTATGGCTTATGTTTTAAGCTGTGCTAGCAGAGCTTGTGGCTGAATGACTATGTCATTCAGTGCAACGTAAGATGTGAAAGTGTCTGTGACCCTTCTCTTAGACCTGCTTAGACATTGGGGTCTACACATGCACAAAATAAAATCTCTTAAAAGTCTTTTTGAATATATAGAACTTTGTGGTATGGGATGTACTTGGGGAACATTGGTGGAAGGAGGTTGACACTGGTGGTGGGATTGGTTGTCATTCATTGTAGGTCTGAAACCCAAATATGGAGGGTTTTGTAAATCACAATTTAAAAAATAGAGAACATTGTCTATAGAAAGACAGACACAAGAAGAACAAATTCTGCTCTCTCGGTGTTTAACAGGGGACAAGTTGTCATAGACTTGTGGATTTGTTGATTGCTTTTCTATGAAAGGTTGTATCCCAAACCATAGCAGTGTGAGACAACATGCACTTAATATGTTTCACTCAACTTTGGAGACTCGAGGAACTGGAAATGGCCATAAATCTTGCTGGCAGGCCTGGCAGAGTCTTCAAGTTGTTGGCCAAGCAGACACCTCTGAAGATAGGTGAGGGCTGAAGTAGAGCTTTGAAGATCATTCCCATGTTGTGAGCAGGAGCCTTTTGCTTCTTACTGAGACTGAATGAGACTCTTCCCAGCATTACTGTTGAAACAGCTTTCCCCAGAGCCACAAATACTAGAGAAGGGTGAAGAATGGAAAAGAGATTATTTCAGCAATAAATCTAAAGTGTCCAATTCCACATTTGTCATGTTCCATGTATTTATCATGCTAATAAGCCTGAAATCCAGGTGGAGAAAACTACATAAGAGTAATCTATCCCTCCCAAGTCACAATCGTCGAGTGCCCCATGTGATTTGTGTAAAATGGGAGTTGTGGCTGAATTGTATCCCTTTATGTTTATTTTGGGGCCACATCTGGTTATGTTCAGGACTTATTCTTGGCTCTATACTCAGAAATCACTCCTGACTGTACCCAGGGGACCATTTGGGAAGCTGGGGACTAAACTTGGGTCAGCTATGTGATAAGATAAATGCCTTGTCCTCTGTTCTATCTTTTTGGCCCCAATTTTATCCATTTTTAATGGGTCAAGTGTGCAAAGTATTTTTTGGGGAAAGTCTATATTGATCTAGTCACTTGAGAAATGCATTTATCACATGCTCATTGTTCATGTATATGTGAGTCTATTTCTGTACTTCCTGTTCTGTTTTATTAGTATATTTATGTGCCATTATGAAACCTTAACTACAGAGGCATTGTAGTTTTAGCATATCTTGAAGGCCTCTTGTCCTAATCCAAAGATCATTATTTCATTTTTTTCCTAGACATTATTATCTGTTTTTACCTATATAAATTTTGACATTAATTTGCAAATTTCAAAAAAAAATCCACAGACAGTTGACATCTTTATGGTGTTGAGAATTTCTTATAAAGATATAAAGGTATGGCTTCTCGTTTCTTATTTTTTATCTTTTGATTGTTCTCTGAGTTATTTTTTTATAGATTTGACTCTCCTGTTTAGTTCATTCCTAGCATTTAATTTTTCCACTATGCATTTTCTTGAATTAGATTATCTCTCTGATAATTTAAGCATATGAAGACTATTATATTTTGTAGTTTAATTTTAAATCCTGCTATTATTTGAACTCTTTGTTTCATCAGTTTGTTTAGAAACTGTCATTATGTAAACACAGTTTTATTTCTTCTTAATCTTTATTGCTGGAAAGCACATTATCTAATTTCCCTGATTAATAACTTTAGTAAAATATTACTGGTTTATCTCACCCTATTTAAACATTGTTTAGGAAATTAGCATATCTTCATTAAGTACAGTGGTATAGACACAGAGACATACAAAGATATGTGGCCTTTATGTAAAAAAATGTAGTTACCTCTGGATGAAAATACAGTACAGTGTAGGTCACTTGCTTTGCACATGGGCTGACCTGGGTTCAACCCTCAGTGCCCCATATGATCCCCTCAGTTCCAATAGGAGTAATCTTTGAGACCTTAGACAAGAATAATCCCTGAGTACTGGTGGATGTAGCCCCCAAACAAAGCAAGCTAGTTAAACATCCATTCTAAAGTACTAAACATTTGTTCCTATTTTCTCAAGAGGTTTTATTAGGAATGGAAATTGAATTTGCCAAAATCCTTTGTAGCATTTATGATGGCAATAAGTTGGTTAGACTTGCTCATATATTGATTTATATTAATATGTTTATGTCACTTTGTGCCATCATTTCCTCCTTTATATAAGCCTTACTGTTTTAAAATTTATATCTGGAAGTTATATCTTTGACTGATCCACTCATTTTTCCTCACCACCAGAAATCCTTCCTCTAAAAGCATCTCAGACGAATCATAAAGAGCTTCTCACTTCTGATATTCCATGTCCTGTAACTTTTGTCTTCATAAATTTGTATCTTCTGGATATTTTATGTAAGTGAAAAGTTATACAGTTATATATGATATTGTGTTTAGCTTATTCCACTTTTCCCACTGTCTTCAATTTTTATTCATGCTATAGCATATATCAGACTGTCTCCCTACATTCCTTCCTTCCTTCCTTCCTTCCTTCCTTCCTTCCTTCCTTCCTTCCTTCCTTACTTCCTTCCTTCCTTCCTTCCTCCCTCTCTTCCTTCCTCCCTCTCTTCCTTCTTTCCTTCCTCCCTTTCTTCCTTCCTTCTTTCCTTCCTTCCTTCCTCCTTTCCTTCCTTCCTTCCTTCCTCCTTTCCTTCCTCCTTTCCTTTCTCCCTTCCTTCCTTTCTCCCTCTCTTCCTTCCTTCCTTCCTTCCTCCCTCTCTTCCTTCCTTCCTACCTTCCTTCCTTCCTTCCTTCCTTCCTTCCTTCCTTCCTTCCTTCCTTCCTTCCTTCCTTCCTTCCTTCCTTCCTTCCTTCCTTCCTTTCTTCCTTCCTTCCTTCCTTCCTTCCTTCCTTCCTTCCTTCCTTCCTTCCTCCTTTCCTTCCTCCTTTCCTTTCTCCCTTCCTTCCTTCCTCCCTCTCTTCCTTCCTTCCTTCCTCCCTCTCTTCCTTCCTTCCTTCCTTCCTTCCTCCTTCCTTCTTCCTTCCTTCCTTCCTTCCTTCCTTCCTTACTTCCTTCCTTCCTTCCTTCCTTCCTTCCTCCTTCCTTCCTTCCTTCCTCCCTTTCCTCCCCTCCCTCCCTCCCTCCCTCCCTCCCTCCCCTTCCTTCCTTCCTTCCTTCCTTCCTTCCTTCCTTCCTTCCTTCCTTCCTTCCTTCCTTCCTTCCTTCCTTCCCTCCCTACCTCCTTCCTTCCTTCCTTCCTTCCTGCCTTCCCTTCCTTCCTTCCTTCCTTCCTTCCTTCCTTCCTTCCTTCCTTCCTTCCTTCCTTCCTTCCTTCCTTCCTTCCTTCCTTCCTTCCAGATAATTGATCATGGACTCTAGATAGGCACTTGCATCTTGCTAAATTACTAATTGTGTGATTGTCTGGTAGCTCAAGCTATTATTCTAGGGCTTGGAATTCTTGTAAGAAAGCCTTATGGTATATGTTAATTTACCCTAGTCATTAGATTGGAAATGTGACTGGCCTGGGAAACACTTAATTCTATCAATAAAAGAACTTAGGCACTCAATAATCCTAGGATCCTATATTCAAAGGCTATGTGAACCTTTATTTGCTTTATTAATATATGTATCATTGTAATAGAAGCATTTAAATTTAAAGAAAATTTTAAGGATTTTTAGGAGACAAACACACCCAATTTGCTTTGCCTATGAATGGTTCTATTTGTCTGTTTTTTTTTTTATCAATATGAGAGGCAGTTGTACACTTTTTATAAAATCATTTTTAAAGGGTGAGTTGCTGTCATAAATGTCTTTCTTATTCAGTGTCTCTTGTTGAGAAAGTTTAGTAATTGATAAAATTTGCATTGTTATGTGCTGATGGTTAAAAATATTACAGGTCTTACATCACCTGGAAGCCATCATCTACCACGGAAGACCCTACCACTGCTCAGACATCGTCCTGCTGAAAAGAGACTTCCCTTAACAATGAGAAGACTTAACAACGACGTGCTTACAGGACAGGGCTTCCTGCATTGCCCTTTCATGGTGAGGTGAAACGAGAAGACACTCCACATCATGACTTCAATTTAGAATATGCAGATTCCAAAATCTTTAATACAGAAACATGATACCAACAACAGAGACTGTGTGAAAAGTTTGTTGGCACTACGGACAATGTCTTGGATTGGACGATCTAGTTTGCCTGGAGCCAAGAGTTAGTCTTATGCCAGGAAACTTCAGGTGTAGGATTTCTTTGTATTTAGGCCAAGGTTAGTCTTTTCCATGCCTCTCATATTTTGGTGGGCCTATGCAAACAACAATTGCCACTGTAACACCGTTTTTACTGTGCTCCTTGGACTCTAATCCTTAAAATGCACCCACTTAAAATTTGAGGTTAAATGCACCCACTTAAAATTTGAGGTTAAATTAAGCTAATATGCATGTACATAAAAATGTAAAAAAATACTATGCCTCTAATGTTTAAGGAGTTACGTAAGTTTTATGGCTTTAGATTGCCTTGTGTGCTGTCAAGAAATATTATAATGTGCTACAATCTGGGGACTTGAGGGACAAAGTAATTGTACATAGATTCTGTTTTATTTATCTTAACGTTCTTTGGCTGAAAGTTCAAAGTTAAGATATCAGCAAGGGGACTTCTTCTGAGAAGTATGTTATGGCTGATTGTCCTTCCACTGTAACTTTACCTTGTCCTCTTTCTTTGCATCTTTTGTTCTCATAATTCAAAATAAAAAAATCAAAAAAAAATATTACAGGTCTTGTGGCTCATTTGGAAGCTGTTTCCTCCCTTTGCCAGTGTGGTATAGGAGAGATAGGGCTATAGATTTTTGGAATTTTTGGGAGATGAATATTTAGTTAGAATATTTGAGGAATTACTGGGGGCACAGATAAGTCTTCTATCTTCTCTTCTACTTGGTTATGTACTAAATGAGTACATTGAGTTGATGTGGGAGGTCTAAGTTTGATTTTCAGAACTCTGCGGTCTCCTGAGCATTGCTAGCAACAATCTCCAATTACCACTGTTTGTGTCCCCCAAACCAAATTTATAATAATACCCCTAATAATAACAATAATGTACTGGCTTAGCTTTCATGCAATGCTTCTACCATAAAGGTGTTGTGCTGTTATTAATGAAGGGGAGGTTATAGAGAATTGTTGGCTTCTCTGTTTCTGTCCCCTCTTGGAATATGTAGGCATACATTAGTTTTTAATGCATTTTTAAAAATTCTTTTTGGATCAGAGGTGTTGTTCTGCTTGTCCAGAATTCTTAATGTATTTGTGCTTAGGTTTTCCATAAGCAGGAACACACATTTGCAAACTATATGCTCTGAATTTGGTCATGGAGCCCAACTTGGGTTCTCACCTCTACTTCTCTGTTTTCTACTCAGTCTTTGGACTGGAAATATACTGTCAGGCCAGTCTAGTAACCATATGGCTTAGGGGGAAGGTCAGCTCTAGATATGCCTCCCCAGCTTAGATATATCAGTAGAGTTGAATGTACTGAAAAGCTGCCATTTTGTTTACCGCTGTGCATTGAGGGCCAAAGATATAGTATACTGGGCAAAGTGCTTGGTTTGCAATAACCAATGCAGGTTTGATCATCATAATTGCATATGGCATGCTGAGTACCACCAGGAATAAACCCTGAATGCAGAATCAGGGAGGACTAAGCCTTGAGCACTGCTGGTATGCCTAACAATCATCCTCAAACCTTAAATGATATTTCAAAAAAACCCCACCCCCTATAAAAAAAACCAAAAGAATAATAAAAGCATGGGCTAGAGAGATAGCATGAAGGTAAGGCATTTATTTGCCTTGCATGGAGAAGGATGGTGCTTCGAATCCCGGCATATCATATGGTCTCCCAGTCCTGCCAGGAGCCATTTCTGAGCATAGAACCAGGGGTAACCCCTGAGCGCTGCTGAGTTTGACCAAACCAAACCAAACCAAACAAAAACAAAAACAAAAGAATAGGGGCCGGCGAGGTGGCGCTAGAGGTAAGGTGTCTGTCTGCCTTGCAACGCTAGCCAAGGAAGGACCACGGTTTGATCCCCCGGCGTCCCATGTGGTCCCCCAAGCCAGGGGCAATTTCTGAGCGCTTAGCCAGGAGTAACCCCTGAGATCAAATGGGTGTGGCCTGAAAAACCAAAAAAAAAAAAGAATAATAAAAGCAATAGAAAAAAGCTCAATAACCTTATAATTAGTTCATCTCCTTTTATCTGCCTATGTGAGTCAGATGGAGAATAAAGTCACTTTATCAGGCAATGCGTACTGGTCCTGAAACCATTATTAGTATAGGGCACCTAATTCTTGTCACATGGTTTTATAGGTATAGGGCGTGCTTTCAGGCCCAGCTCAAAACTTTAGAACATGATTTCAGGATAAAAAAAATGTAATGAAGGTCTATTATAATGTATAATCTGCATGTTTATAGAAAATCCTCAGTAACTCTAGACATCTATATTTTCAGGAAAGATATTTACTACTTAATGTTTTTTAAATCTACCCATAACTTTTAATAATAGTGATTATAAGGTGATATTGGCCAGAGTAAAGTGTCTGATTTCAATAACAATAAAGAATTTTGATTTTGTGCTGTGGTTTTTAATTTTCTTTCTTTTCTGTCTCTCTTTTTTTAAATTAATATCTTTATTTAAATACCTTGACTACAAACATGATTGTGGTTCGGTTTCAGTCATGTAAAGAACATCCCCCTTCACTGGTGCAACATTCCCATCACCAATGTCCCAAATCTCCCTCCTCCCCACCCCACGGTCGCCTGTACTCTAGACAGGCGCTCTGTTTCCCTCATTCATTCACATTGTTAGGATAGTATGTAGTTATTTCTCTAACTGCACTAATCACTCTTTGTGGTGGGCTTCATGTAGTGAGCTGGAACTTCCAGCCCTCCTTTCTTTTGTCTCTGAAAGTATTGAAAGAATGTCTTTCATTTTTCTTAAAACTCATAGATGACTGAGACTATTCTGCATCTATCTCTCTCCCTCTGTCTTATTTCACTCAGCATAATAGATTCCATGTACATCCATGTATAGGAAAATTTCATGACTTCATCTCTCCTGATGGCTGCATAATATTCCATTGTGTATATGTACCACAGTTTCTTTAGCCATTCATTTGAAGGGCATCTTGGTTGTTTCCAGAGTCTGGCTATTGTAAATAGCACTGCAATGAATATAGGTGTGAGGAAGAGATTTTTGTATTGTATTTTTGTGTTCCTAGGTTCTATCCCTAGGAGTGGTATAGCTGGATCATATGGAAGCTCGATTTCCAGTTTTTGGAGAAATCTCCATATCGCTTTCCATAAAGGTTGGACTTAATGTTTACAGACTTTGTTTATGGATTACCCAAAACCCCTCATTCCTATAATTAAAATGCCACGTTAATGTATGTGCATAGGGCAGTATTTTCTGTGACTAAATTTGGCACATGTGATTTATCTAATAAGATTATAGATGTGTAGATCAGAAATTTATGTGAGCCAATATTTGAAAGAAGTCATCCTGAAGCAACTAGCCAAATGAACTCTTGCCCATCACATAAATTAAGGATTTATGAGTGTCAAAGTTTCAGGAATAAAAGCTGACTTTCCCCATACCCCTTCCAAGGGGTAGATAGTGAGCTGTAAAAAATGATTTTTCTTGTTAGAATTGAGGTCTCCAAGCTGAGAACTGGATCTCTGTAAACTTTCAGATACTCACAGAGGAGCTAACACTTGTTTTATCTTTATTAACCCAGATTCCAATTTTGGCTTAAAGTTAGGCTAGTGCAAGGGAGATTGTGGGGCTAGAGAAGGGGTGAATTTAAACCGATATCAAATCCTGGGTTGCCCCTATTTTCTGTATTTTAGAAACATCAGAACCTAAGGAATTCACAAGTAACAGCATTCTGTGATGAAAATTTAAGCTTTAGTGAAAACAAAGGAAGACAGCTACACTTTGCCCAAGAAAGCAGTTGCATTTCTGCTAATTAAATGCCAACTATCAAATACTTCAAGCCCATCGTCACAATGCTGGAATCCCAATCTGAGTATTTTATTTCATTTTGTCTCTTTCTGTAACAACCATCCTCAATGCTATGGGTTTCTTGTTTCATGGGTGAGTTGGCGTTGACAATAATATAAATCTTTTCCAACAAATCAACATTCTAGATCTTGAACTGCATCACCTGTTCAGATGACGGAAGGTACCAGCAAGCTCAAGTGACTCGATTAGGCTTTAATGTAAACATAAAATCATAAAATGTGTGTTTTTACACATCTGTGCTAGTTACCAAAATTGCCTTTTATAAAAAACCCAATTCTTGTCATTAGTTTTTAAAGAAGATTCTCAGCAAATCAGCAAATTATTGAGCAGAGGGATCCTTTAAACAGAAAGGATAAAAAGTCACCTTGGAGATGCTATGAATCTTTATTTTGTGTTTCACCTGGATTTTTTGGGCTTCCTGAGAGTGTGGGAGCATGGGGTCAGCCCAACTTGTTTCTGAGCAGATGGGTGGGCTTGATATAGCACAGGCTGAAAAAAGATGTCAAAAATATGAGTACCAGGAAAAAGAAGCAGAAGAGTAAACAAAATCTGTCTTCTTCAGGATTTGTTCCTTCTTGGATTGCTCTGTAACAAGTCATTGCAGTGACTGATGGTGGCACAATAGTTAACAATGATGCGAGTATGACAGTGGCATGATATGATGACCTGGTAGGTTGTACAATCTATCACATGGAAGGTCAGACACATCAGCTTTCTCTAGAGATGAAGAGCCTCGTTCTAGATTAGTTTCTTCCTCCCTGTTTCCCTGTGTTCCTCAGCACGGTAATTCAGGTCTGAAAGGGGAAATTTTCTGGAATTAAGGCAGGAGCTACAAGACAGTGTCTTAACCCCCCTCCAACTTGTGTGTGTGTGTGTGTGTGTGTGTGTGTGTTGTGTGTGTGTGTGTGAAATACCCCATCTATTGTGCTCAATTTTACAGGGAATAAGAGTACAAAATAAGGACAGGAAATTATCAGAACAGGTATAAGAAATCACAATTAGGGGCCTGAGAGATAGCATGGAGGTAAGGCATTTACCTTTCATGCAGAAGGTCATCGGTTCGAATCCTGGCGTCCCATATGGTCCCCTGTGCCTGCCAGGAGCAATTTCTGAGCACGGAGCCAGGAAAAACCTCTGAGCACTGCCAGGTGTGACCCAAAAACCACACACACACACACACACACACACACACACACACACACACACACACACACAAAAGAAATCACAATTAGCTCAGAGGTGGCAAGAGGGCAAGAGCATCCATAGAGGCCATTGGATGCATTAAACTGACCTTGGGGGCATTGGGGGAGGGCAGTGAGATTTTACAGGAAGCAAATAGAACTTGGAATTGAAGAGGTTAAGGAATGGAGGACTTGGAACTTGATGGAGGGATTTTGAAACTACGCAGGTATTGGTGAAAACCAATCATTTCAATGCTATTATGAATTACACCCCAATAAAAAGCAAATAAATCAGTAAAGAACATTATAAAAAAAGAGCATTATGCCAAAATTAAAAAGCTAATGAATAATAAGAAAAAGTAGGCATAATAATAAAATGCTCTTAATAAAATAAATAATAAAAATAATAATTAAAGAAAGGTATTAGGATACTTATATCTTGCTGAGCTTGCTGATTGCTGTTTGTGGGAGTCTTGAACACAGACGGGGGCTGGGGAGGAGGGAGATAGGGGCATGGGTGGTGGGAATATTGTACTGGTAAAGGGAACATTCTTTTTTTTATGACTGAAACCCAAATACAAATATGTTTATAATCATAGAGTTTAAATAAAGACATGAATTTTTACAAAAGAAACCGTTTTCACAGGTTTTAGGTAAAGGATTATACATGCCTGAGCATTTTTCCTTTGTTTGTGAGGAAGGGTCAGACCCTATCTGGAGACTTAAATAAGAAGAAAATAGTATTCTACGTTTACTAAAATAGTTCCTTTTTTATTCTCAATGTTGCTAGTGGTTAAAAATGAATAAAAGTAAATCAAGAAACCTAAAAATATTGTAGTATTTGGCAGCATCCCATCTCTACTGGGTTGGGAAAATCTGGAAGTTATCTCTTACGTGTACACTAAGGGGTTGATGAAGGTCTTTATCATCTTCTATCATTCCTGCTGGGAGTGTCTATTCCTTTTCTTGTAGCATTTTATCTGGTCTGATCTCAGGGGTCTTCTTGTTTTAATTTAATATATAAAGTCTAAAGTCCTTGTGTTGGAGTGAGGCCTTTCTCAGTACAGCACCTTTACCTCTGAAGAAGGGTAGAAGTGGTGAAATAATTTCACAGGCAGTCAGTTAATGTTTCATAGGAGTCAGCCAGCTTTATTTCACAGTCCTATCCGCCATGTGCAATTCCTCACATGGCTTCTATGCTCAGCTTATTCCAAGCAACTTCCTTTCTGCTGCTTCTCCTCTGGCTCTCTCTGCCTCTGTTTCCATTTCAGCTGCTCTCCATGCTTCCTTGCTGCCTCTCCTTCCCTAGGCAACACCTTTTATTCTTTATTCAAAACCATAGACCCCTCCCAGGTATAGGTGAGTCTGTCCATCCAGATGAGATTAACTTGTGGCCTTGGGGGAGGAGTTCCTTACAGGGTCTATCTGGCAACTGGCTACCAGGTAAGGATGTAGGGTTTCTTTTGCTTAAGTGTTGAAAATGAAAATGATGAAATCGAAATATATTAATTATGCTTCTGCTCACGGGATTTGTTTCAAGTTTAACTAGAGCCCCAAAGACTGAACAATGGACAGGACATACCAGGGCAGCCCAGGCCTCAAAGCCTGAACAAAGGGCAGAGCCTAGGTAGCTAAGAATGTCTTACCTTTGTAATTTATTAACTAGGCATTGTCCTAGGTATACCATGAGACAAACATGAAAATAGATAAAGGGGCAATAAGCTGACGTACATGGAGCACAGGTGGGATAGGAGAGGATGCTTGTAGTTAAAGTTTGAAAGTTAAAATTTTTCAAAATTGCTGCTTGATGATTTATTGAATGATGTATGTAATGTTTCAGAGATCCTATAAAGGGGTCCACAGATCAGTTTAGACTGTTGGGGCCCAGGTAATAATAAAATCTGGATGGTACTGGTACCATGGATTGGCAGTCTCTGTCTTTCTGGGTTTTGGGGTGATGGCCAACCCTTTGGGATCTCTGACTCTAACATAAGAAATATGAGTCCTTTCTCAGGCAGAGGTTGGAAGTTGATTTCTATCTGGCACAGTGAGACTTATTTACAGATTCACTCTAACTTGCCAGAAACATACCTTTTCACTTCCTTTCAGGAGTCTCCCAAGGCCCTTTGATACGCTGGAGCAGAGCTTGGAAAATTGGATGATCCCTTTTGCAGCTGAGCTCAGTTTCTAACTTTGTTTGCTTTCCATTTACAAGTCGAGTTGCCCCATTAGTAGCCTGTGGCCTTGTAAAGCAAAACATTTTTAGGTATATGAAAAATATAATGGCTTCTCAAATCTCCATTCTGATGATTGTTGGCAATAAACTCTCTCTGAAATTTCCTCTCGCTCGCGCCACACATTTCTTGAAAGCCTCAAGGGACATGTCAAGTTGGATTATTAAACCATTTGTTGATTCACTTCCCACCTGCTGACCTGAGAAGTAACTCGATAGACTTCATGATCCTCATCAGACTTCTGTTAGCGAGGTCAAGGCTCATGTCTGACAAACTCAAAATGTTCATTCTTGGGTTGTGGATTAGTCTCAATGGCTGCTGTAGGTTGCAGTTAAAATCCTGGATCTTCATCATATGCCACCCAATGAATGTTTACTTTTCCACAACCATCAATTTGTGCTGGAACTTTCCTTGGCAACTTTCCTCTATAGGATGGACTGAGAAAGCAGCTTTAAGTAATTGCTGCCTAAGCAGTTTGCAGTTTGCAACCTGCTTATACCCAAAGTCTGGGTATTTAGATAAGAGCCAAGCTTAGGCTTCCCAGCCTTCCATTTTCTTTTCTTATATTGTCCCTGACACTGCTTAATTTTCAAACGATTTCTAAACTACGTGGAAGTACTTTAGAAGTTATTTCTAAACTTATTTCTTCCTTTCATTTTTACATTTGGGATTTTGGGTTACCCCCCAGCAGTGATTAGGAACAAATCCTGACTTTGTGCTCCAGGAGTGACCCTTGGCAGTATTCAGGGTACCATATGCAATGATGGAAATCAAACTGGGATCAGTGGTATGCAAGACAAGTTACTTGCTTCATATTTTTGTCAATTATATTTTCTTTTTTCTTTCCCTATTTATACTCTTCCTAGGAATCTGTATAACCATATATTGGAGTGCAAAGCCACCAGGATCTCCTGTGACCTTTCATGTGGCAGCCCCCACATGGCTGTCTGGAAAATCTCTGTTTTCTAGTGTTTGATAATTGAGCTGGGTGTCAAGATGCAGATGATGATTTACTGAGTCACCCACCAGGACTCACTGGGTGCCCTTTCTTCACCCCAATTTCATTTTGAGGAAGGTATAACCCTGGTCCATTTTGATGGAAGAGAAGTTTTTAGTTAGAGGCACTTTTAGCTTCCCTTTCAGAGCAAGAACAGGTTTCCCCTGAGAATCCTGGGAGTATCCCACCCCTCAGAGCCCAGGGCAGACACAGTGGAAGCTATGAAAAAGGACAGCATGCTGTCTACTGTCTCCACCCTAAGCACAGCACAGCACAGCCCCTGGAGACGTTCCACCAGTTGAAGAGAACATTTCGAGCCCCTAACACCGGGACTGTTTCATGAGAGCTCCAAGTTTGGTTCCACACCTGGAGTTGGCAGGGGACTTCGTTGGCCCAAGCTTTGAGGAGCCATGTCTGGAAGAAGAAGGGACATCTGGCAACTGGACTAAATCGTGGAAGATGCAGAGTCAAAATTGCCAGTTGATATTCAGCAGGTCTCCTAATATACAGAGTCTGCAGGAAGCAAGTTAGCAGCATGTAAGATAAGGCCTCCCCCTTTTCTTTTCTTATAATGAGCATTAGGTCTGTTAATGTTTTTTTCTTCGCTTATTTTTAAATGAATTAAAATAATCTTAAATGTCTTGGGGCCAGTGTGATGGCTCAAGAGGTAGACTTGCCCGTGCTAGTCTAGGCCTGACCGCAGTTCAATCCCTTGGAGTCCCATTTGGTGCCCCAAGCCAAGAGCGATTTTTGAGCTCATAGCCAGGAGTAACCCCTGAGCCTCACTGGGTGTGGCCCCCCAAAAAAAACCCCTTAAATGTTTGGCATCAATAGTCTGGATGTTCTTCTATCATACCTAAGAAAACCTGAAAGTAAATAAGATTCTAAGGGCAATAATAAAACTAATGTTAAGTTCTATCTTTTTTAACATAGCATCTTGGAAAATATTTCTTAAATATACCATGCCCCGAAGACATTTCTGGGGATTGTTTTTTGTTTGCTTGTTTTTCTCCCTGACTTTGCCACTAGGCAAATTTTTTTTTTTTTTGAAGCTTAAAAAACAAAACCAAAAACTCTTAGCTCTTCTTAAGGTTGATTATTCCAAAGGGAACTGAATAACTTTATTGACTGCCATGAAAATCAGAATTTAACATACTTTTCTGGAATGAAGAGAAGAAGGATTATAATTTTAGAGGTGAAATCAGAATGACAATGTTCACATTATGTAATGTTGACCCTTTATTATCTTGATAAAGAAAGTACTACCATGGGCAAGGGATGCTCTAAATGGGAGACATTTTTGTTGTTTTGGGGCTGCACCCAGCAATGCTTAGAGCTTTTCCTTGGCTCTGCCCTCAGGGCTAACTCCTGGCATACTCTGGAGACCATTTGAGTTGCTAGCAAAAGAACCTAGGTCAGCCATCTGCAAGACAAGCACCTTACCTGCTGTACTCTTTCTCCAGCCTTGGAATACAGTACTTTATAAATATTTTAAAAATTTTATAATGCTTTGTCAGCACCTGCCATGAAGTCTTTAAAATAGACCCAGCATGCAAATCATTCAAGGGCCTGATGAAGGTTCCACATCAGATTTCTGCTCAGTCATTAACAAAACCCAAAGTTTCACGTTGGCTGTGTGGATTTGAATGGATTAGGCTAAGAGAAAAAAAACCAGAAGGAGGAAGACAAATGCATGTGTCTTTTGCACTGTAGAATACAGGGTAAAAAATCAGAACTAGGGGTATGACTTAATTTGTAGAACATACATCTGATACATGTGGGCCTGGATTTGGTCTCTAGTACCACATATTTTTATCTCCCAGTATTTCTGGAAGTGCCCCCAAGCAACACCAGAATAGAACACCAAATGTCCAGGTAAACCATTGGTAGGGGTGCTCCTGTGAAAAGAGAATGAGACGAAAACAGTAAAAAAAAAAAAAAAAAAAAAAGAAAAGAAACTGATTCTGAGAATAAAATAGTAGTTATCAGAGGGAAAAGAAGTGGAGCACCTGTAAAACATCATTGGTGGTGGTGCCATAAATATAGTCAATGAATGATAAATTTCACGGTGAAATGACCTGACATTATTTCTTTTTTCATTATTTGTTGTTATTGCTGTTTTGGCCAATGGTGCTCAGGGCTTATTCAAAGCTCTGTACTCAGGTGTTATTCCTGGCAGGGCTCAGGAAACCATAAGGATGCTGGGATTCAACTCAGGTACGGCATATGCACGGCAAGCACTGCAGCACTGCCTCTTCATTCCTGGTGTCGTCAGCTCAAGATTTCCTCAGAAAAAAATAAGTATATATTGGGGTTAGAGTGATAGCACAGTGGTAGGGTGTTTGCCTTGCATGTGGCCAACTGGGAATGGAACCAGGCTCTATCCCCTACATCCCATATGATTCCAGGAGACATGCAGGAACAATTTCTGAGTGTAGAGTCAGGAATAACCCTTCAGTGCTTCCAGGTGTGAACCCCAAACCAAAACCAAAAAAATAAAAAAGTAGGTTGTGACAAAACAGAATCTAAGTTCTGATTTTGAGAAATGTTCCAAAGCACTCCACAAGTAATTATTCTTCATTATATTAAATAAAGAATATTATATTCTGTTTGAGATCCTCCTCTACTTTCTACTTCCAGAGTAGGGATGTGCATATTTTAAACTTTCTTTCCAATAAGTCACTTTTAAAATCAGAATGTGAAGATAAACAACTATTTAAAAAGTTGACTCAATTTCTCAGTGAGTTTATATAATACAAAAATACACATGCTAGGAGAACGAAGCATTTACCATTTTTCATAAAAGTGAAGGTTTTTGGGTACATTACTTCCTTAGAGACAGACTATTCATCTTTCTTAATTAAAAAGAAGTCCAAACTCAGAGGTCTATTCATTATAGAAAAATCAATTCATAATTATAAGGAAAATTTGTGTTTCATTAAACAAGTTTTCCAAAGAATTGACTAGTGTTCTAATGGCCTTGTTTACTTAAACAATTAAATTAGCATTTAATGAGAAAGAAAAGTTGTACCAATTAAAGACCAAAGTCGTATACACACTACATTTCCCAGCAATTAATTGATAACTTGCTTACCACGGGCTATCTAACAATTAACCAGGGAAACATCCTAGGAAATAGAAAGCATTAATGCAAATTAGTTCTGGATTTGTTCTTTTTCAAATCCGTTTACCATATTATCTCATCTGGCATATGCAGAAACACCCCACCCCACCCCACCGCAGTACTGTTCAAAAAGACCTCTAAAGTTTTCTCTTACTAAGACCCATAATTGTTTTGGAAAAGTAAGTCGCTAAAGCAAGACATTTTTCAGGGCAGTCTTCAGCTTTCACAGGCATGTGTGTTACCAAGGAGAATCCAGAATTTTCTAGATGATGCCCACTATGTTCTGGACCAAAAATATTGGCTCTCTCATTATCTGTTCTGCCATTTTTATTCTCACACACCTGTGCAGGGGCTGACCTCATTACAAATATCACAACCAAACACTGATCCATCCGTAGAAAAAAATTATAAGTTGGTCAACCCAATCATAGAATAAGCTTTCCTAGTTTTTTCTTTCCTGCACTGTTTGGCTGTCAGACCTCTATAAGTATAGCACTTTATTCTGCAATGCAAGAACACTTTGATCCTTTTTCAGATTGTGAGTGGGACTTTGCAGGAGGCCACTTGCCTCTGTTGGGAAAGGAGATGAGAAATGTGAGTGAGGGGCTACCTCACTTTTTGAGCTGTGACTGAAGACAGGGAGCTCCACTCTCTGAAGCCCTAGGTCAGAGTTAGGACTAGGGTTGGAGAAAGAAAAGAAAGGGCAGAAGTGGAGCCAGAGAGATAGCACAGCAGTAGGGCATTTGCCATCGGTTCAATTCCAGTCATCCCACATGGTCCCCCAGCCTACCAAGGATGATTTCTGAGTACAGAAACCAAGAATGACCCCTGAGTGCTGCTGGGTGTGGCCCAAAAACCAACCAACAAATCAATCAATCAATCAAGTTAAAAAAAAGAAAGGCTAAGACAACAATAGAGGACCATATCTTCCACTCCAGAGTTGGCCTCACTGGTAGTTGTAGTAAAACGGGGTCAGAGCAAATCACTTCTGAAAAAAATAATTACTTCATTGTCCCAAGTGCTAATGTTCCAATAGTCCAGTGAGACTGGGAACAGACTGGGTAGGTAGATTGATAAAAAAGATCTCTGGGCCAGAAAGAGAGTGCAACAGGCAAAGTGCTTGCCTTACAGCCAACCCCAGCACCAAATGTAGCCCAGAGCTCCAGCCTTAGCAGAAATGAGCCCTGAGAGAAAACCCTGCAGAGTAAAACCTAAGCACCTCTCTGTAAGTGAGGAAAGAAGGGAGGGAGAAAGAGAGAGGAGAGTGAGGGAGGGAAGAAGAGAGGGAAGGAAGAAGAGATGGAAGGAGGAAGGGAGAGAGAAGGAGAAAGGGAGAGAGGTAAGGAGGGAGGGAAAGAACCTGCTAGAGTAAGAGAGAGTGTGAGAAAGAGAGATAGAGATAGAGACAGAGACAGAGATAAAGAGAGAGATTTGACTCAATTTGCTAGAACTTTGCCTATTTGGACTTCTTTTTTTTATTAATTTTTTATTTTTAATTATGAGAACAATGATGCAAAGAGGACAAGGTAAAGTTACAGTGGAAGGACAATCGCCCAAAAGCAGAGTTCTCAGGAGAAATCCCCTTGCTGACATCTAAATATTGAACTTACAGTCAAAGAACATTAAGAAAAATAAGGCAGAACCCATGTACAATTAGTTTGTCCACAAGTCCCCAGATTGTAGTATATTATAACATTTCTTAGCAGTACACAAAGCAATCTAAAGCCATGAGATTTATGTGACTCCTTAAACATTGAAGCTGGGAAGCCGGAAGTTCAGAGCCCCACCCAGACCCTCCCTAAGGAGCCCAGTGGAGAATGGGGGAAAGCCTAGGTTACCTTCAAGCTCTGCCATGGGACCCACCTTGCTGGCTTGCCCAGGCATGTGGCCCCGGGGAAGCCCTGGAGATCTGGAGCAAGGCAGTAGAAGGGTGCTGGGGTCACCCAAATCCCGCACCCCCCCCCAACCCCAGGCCTGGTTAAGAAGGCCTCTGGCATGGCGGAAGCCTGCCGAACCCCATGCTGCTAGAGCCTCCTGGCTTCCAGGAAGGAAAGAGCCTATTTGGACTTCTAAGTTGTTCATTTTACTTGTGATCCTTTCACCTGACCTTGAGCTTATTTCTTGCTTCTCTCTGTGAACTTAGCCCACCTTAGCTTGGGATCCTCTTCAGAAATGCTATAGGTTTTGAATGTGCACATTTGTTCTCTTGTGATTCTTTGACATGTAATAAAAATGCCTGGTCTTTATCATCATCATCCTGAAATTTTAGGTTACTATTGCTGCTGTCTCTTGGGTTTCAGGAAAAATGTCTTCCCTTAGGCTTCTGGGACCCCCTGCTCCAGGAATCCTGCCAGGTTGTGGGCATACCAAATGCCCCAACTATTAAGTCTCTAACTGTTACAGGGGTCCTCAAACTTTTTAAACAGGGGGCCAGTTCACTGTCCTTCAGACTGTTGGAGGTCCAGATTATAGTAAATACAAAAATTATGAACAAATTTCTATGCACACTGGATATATCTTATTTAGAAGTGAAGAAACAAAATGGGAATAAATACAATATGTGGCCTGCGGGCCATAGTTTGAGGACCATTGCAACACCTCTCCACTGCCAATTGTTCTTCCCATGAGAGCTTTTGTTTGTTTGTTTGTTTGTTTTGCTTTTGGGCCACACCTGGTGACACTCAAGGGTTACTCCTGGTTATGCACTCAGAAATTGCTCCAGGTTGGGGGACTATATGGGACACTGAGGGATTGAACCTCAGTCCGCCCTAGGTTAGCACGTGCAAGTCAAACACCCTACTTCTGCGCCATCACTCTGCCCTTCCCTCATGAGAGCTTTTTTCTACTTACATTTCCAACCTGAACTGCTTTGATAAGAGAAACCAGAAACTCTTATGATTCCTAGAGACATTCTGGGAATCAAAAGCCAAAAAGTTTTTCTAATTGTCAAGCTGCTTAGGAGTTAGGATAAAAGTAAACTACCCCTCTCTAACTAAGGAAGTTGTTGGTTGCTACAAATGCTATGATAGAAATACTTTTCATTAAGGACTATGAAAACTTATTGTATCATGAAAATAAAATGACAATGTTCTAGCACTCAACTCAAAGCAATAGATTTTCATCAAACTGATCAAAGAATTCAAAATAATGACTCCAAAGAAATTCAGTACACTACAAGAAAATTTAGGCAATTTAGTGAATTCAAGCATTAAAGCAATTATAGGAGTGCTTCACTAAAAAGATTGAAATTCTATTATAAAAAGAAAACCACCCAAATATTCTACAACTAAAAATACCCAATAAATGAGATTAGTACTGCTTTAGAAAGTCCAGAAAGTTAGGAAAGAGCATAAATGATCTGGAGGTTAGGAATTTAGGAATTAAATTTGTGGAAGAGAGGAAAGAAAATAGAAATTTTTAAAGGGATGAAACATTACAAAACACATTATACTCCACTGAAAAAAAGAGTAAGTTTCTTAAAGGAGAATAGAGGAAAAAGGACAGATACTTTTTTTTTTGTTTTTTTTTTGTTTTGTTTTGGGCCACACCCGGCGGTGCTCAGGGGTTACTTCTGGCTGTCTGCTTAGAAATAGCTCCTGGCAGGCATGGGGGACTATATGGGACACCGGGATTCGAACCAACCACCTTTGGTCCTGGATAGGCTGCTTGCAAGGCAAACGCCGCTGTGCTATCTCTCTGGGCCCAGGACAGATGCTTTTTATAACAAATATTTTTGATTGCAATATAATGATGTTATATTTTTTACTGCCTACATCATACCATCAACTGCATAGATCATCAGATGCTTTTCTCCAACATCATTCCAAGAATCCATCCCGTTTCCCTGTTTGATGATGTAAGCTCATTTCTATAAACAGAATCTCCAGTTTCGATGCCTTTGACTATTGTTATTTTGCCTTTGACTATTGTTATAATTACTGTTATAAATAAAAATGAAATGGTAGATTTAATTTTTTTGATAGTCCACATTTCAGAGATCATTTTAAAATTTTTATTTTGGATTTTGGGTCATACCCAGTAATGCTCAGGAGTTACTCCTGGCTCTGTGATCAGAGGTCACACCTAGTAGATTCAAGGGACCATAAGGGATGCCAGCGATCAAATCCGGGTCATCTACATCCAAGACATGGACTTCCATGCAACTTTTCTACTGTATTTGCAAAGCTCCTGTTGTGTTGACAGTAAATCTTTGTAGACTTTTTTGGGAATCTTTGAGAAATTTGGATGTTGCTTATTTTTTACTCTGCTGCTCTTCACACAGGGACAGGAGATATGTGTGCAGAGTGATGTGTGATGAACATATATGACTGTACTATTCAACAATGACAATAATAAACAATGACATATGGAGTTATGGGAAAAAAGAGTGGATGTTGGCCTTGTTTTTTTGAATGAACAAGCAAAGGGTCTGAGATGTAGAGATTGCCCACTAATATGGTGAAGGTAGGTTGTGTAGGTTGCCAGAATTCAGCCAGATGGGAAGGAAACCTGCTTTCATTTCCAAAGACGTCAGCCATGTTCATCCGGGTGGTTGGATGAGCAAGCTGAAGGTCTGAGAAGTAGAGTTAGGCATGCTGAGATGGTGAAGGCTGGCCCAGAAAGCCCATTTAATAAAGAAATAGCAGAGAACCTTGTAAATCTAAGAAGGAAGTGCTAAAACAAATCTAGGTAGTTGATAGACTATACTTGTTATTTCAGTGTGAAAGACCTCCTCTAAGACCTTACAATAAAACTACATGAGTCAATGATAAAGGCAAACATTTAAAGGCAGTTGAGAAAAATAGTAAAGTTGAAAGCCTTCTTGAAGCAAATAGCAAACTTCTCATCAGCAGCTATTGTATCGGCCTGTAAATTCTGAAATGACATATTTGTGACAGGAAGAAATAGAATGACAAATGCAAAGGAATTTTACCAGGACTAGACCTGCCTTACAAAAATTGTTGAAAATAATTCTTCCAACGGAGTACAAGGATAACAATTAGTGAAGCAAAGTACACAAATTCTGGCAGTGGCAATAAATTGACAGATTGTGATCAGTAATTTTAGCAAAAAAAAAAAAAGGTAAAAAGAAAAAGAATCCTACTTCAATTTGTAAATTAAGATACAACATAGTAAGAGGGGAATTGCAATATAAAAATTAGAAATGGATGAATAAAAAAGTAGGAAGATTCACACGAATAAAGATAAGTTGATAAGTGAAAAGACTCGGTGAGATCTTTTGTATAATTTTCATGGTAACCGCAAAGAAAATACCTTAAGAGTTGTAAACAGTAAGTGACGCTGGAAAATCACAGATATTCAAGTGCAGGCATAAATATAAAGAAAAAGAAATCAAAGAAATGCAAACTTAGCATAAGGAATATGGAAAAAAGTAGTAAGTGCTTTATACCATTAACCCTTTAAAGAATGTCATAGGTATCATTAGAGGAATTGTATTAAATCTGTATAATACTTTGGAGAGTATTGCATTTTAATGATGTTAATCCTCCCAATTCATGAACAGTGTATGTGTTTCCATTTCTTTACATCCTCCTTTATTAAATCAATGTTTTGTAATTTTCTTTGTATAGGTCCTTCACATCATTAGTTAAGTTGACTCCTAGGTATCTGAGTTTGTGTGGCACTAATGTGAATGGGATTGTTTATTTAATGACCATTTTTCTCTAGTATTATTGGTATATAAGAAAGGCCATTGATTTTCACATGTTAATTTTGTAGACTGTCACTTTGCTATATGAATCTATTGTTTCTAGAAGCTTTTTGTTAGCATCTGTTGTGTTAAATAAATAACGATGGGGCTGGATGGCGATGGATGGAGAGATTCTTTTCTCTGCCACCCCAGGCCACGTGGCTCTGCAACCCCATTCAGCCGGCGAGTTCCAGGCCCAGGTGAAACGCAAAATCACTCACTCACAGGCAGGCTTCAGGAAGCATCAGCTTTATTCATGCCCTATTCGCCACATGTGTGTGTGGCCTACTCATAACCTTTCAAGCACTAGTTATTCTTGGCCCTGCATCTTAAACTCCTTTTAGCCATCTTCCCTTTGGCCTCCATGACCCCAAAGCCAGCAAGCTCAGCAGGGCCGAAAGGGCCGACTCCCCTGGCTCCAGGGTTTATCTACCTATTCCAAGACCCCTCCCAGGAATGGGCAGGGTCTTGCAGGTAAGGTCACACCTAATATCTGGTTCCCAAGACCCCTCCCAGAAATGGGTGGGTCTCAGGTCGCTACACGTAAATCCAGGGTGGAGTAACAAGCATCTTTAGGGTTTTCTAAAGATAGTATCCTGTCAACTGCATACATTGAGAGCTTGACCTCTTCCTTTCCTATCTGGATTTCCCTTGATAACTTTTTCTTGTCTAATTGCTATGGCAAGTACTTCCAGTACTATGTTGAATAGGAGTGGTGAGAGAGGACAGCCTTGTCTTGTGCCAGAATTTAGAGGAAAGGCTTAGTTTATTCTCATTGGGTGTAATATTTGTCATTAATTGTGGTAGTTGACCTTGACTATATTGATGAGTGCCTTCCATTTCCATTTTGTTGAGAGTTTTTATCATGGATGTGTGTTGGACCTTATTACTTTCTCTGCACCTATTGATATGGTTTTTATTTTGTTGATAGAGTATGTTATTTGGATAATTTCAGTATGTTAAACCATACTTGGTACATCTTGGAATAAAACCTACTTGGACAAGATGTATGACCTTTTTTTATTGGTTTATGGGCCACACCCAGTGACTCTCAGGGGTTATTCCTGGCTATGTGCTCAGCAATTGCTCCTGGCTTAGGAGACCATATGGGATGCCATGTGCAAGACAAATCCCCTACCACTGTGCTATCACTCCAACCCTTGATAAAAGATCTTTTTTTTAATGAGGCATTAGTTCTGGTATAAACTGAAGTGTCTGAGAAGCTTATGTGACAACAGGACTATGGGCTGAGTGTATATTTGCAGTTCCAACTCACCTCTACTGAGCGGAAGTAAGGGCTTCTTGCCAGCAGAGGCTGGAAACAAAGTGGGGGAACTTGGGGGAGGGGCCTGTTTACTGCTCTGGTCTTAAAACCTGCTTTTGGAGTCCTTGGAGCCCCATTCCAGCTAGAGTCCTCAAGGTTGGTGTATAAAGGGTTTATTGGGAGGTTGCATCCACCTGATGCGACTTTCTTGCCAGCAGTCACTGGAGATGCAGTGGCCGAATTCTTAGTAGCACATCATTCAAATATGAGAAAGAACATTTTGCTAGTTGCAACAATATAGATCCACCCTGGTCGCCTCATGCTAAATGAAATAAGCCAGTCAAAAAATGCAGTACTCAATGGTTCTACTTCTGTGTGGATTCTACAAAAAGAGGAGAGGAATGATATTTTACCTGGATGGGAGGCAGGGAATAAGATAGTTGGTGTTTAAGGATTCAAACTTGCAATGAGTAGTAAATAAACTATAAAGATCTAATGCTCAATATAATGAATATAAACAATTATATTGCACTACAGTCAAACTTGGGGCAAGATTAAAATGTAATTATCATGACCACTAAAAATAAATATAATTAGTGAACATGACAGAGGTGCTAAATATCTCTTCAAGTAGGTAGTCATATTGTTATAAATGAGTATATCAAATTAAGATTTTCCACCCCTTCAGATTAAAAAATATTATATGTCAAAAATATTTTAAAACTTCAAAATAAAGGCTATCTTCACTTGGCCCCAACTAAGCAGTGTGTTCCTAAGAAGATTGTAGAGAAAAAAAAATCTTAAGATTGACAGCGAGAGACATCGTTAACCCTGGCATCTCTGCATTTCAAATTTAAAAGTAGTTAAAATTTAACTTGACCCTTGACACTTATTAATTCAAAACCGAAGGTGACCCAAGTGGTTGCTGTGCTGTGTCATTCCACTGTGATTGAGAATCGCTGAAGGAGAACTGAGCTTCCTAATTCCTTCGAGATCCATTTCACTCATCACTCATTGCCATGTGTATATCTTATGTTTGGAACATTGAGGACTCAGCCAGTGATCTCAATGATCATTACACTGCTATTTTGGGAGAAAAAACACTGGAATTGTATAAATAGTGTAGCCTGAATTGGGTTTCTCATATGTTGGTACTAGTGATATAAGGGCTGGGTTGTTTGGTGACAGGGTACCTTTGATGGCTAGTAGTTTTTCAGCTTTCCTATCAACAAGGATGCCAGCAGATCTCTGTCTGCTATCCACTGTACAATCACAGTTTTCCTAGGTATGTCCAAACAGCTACTAAGAGATAAAAGTCATCCCTTGCTGAGAATCACCATTTAGGTTCACCAAAAAAATAAACACTGCTTATGTGGGTCTTGGTGGTTGTCCAAGCCAGCCCCTGACATAGGCTATTTAGGATGTTTTCCCTCCAGTGAGTGGCATATCCTGGGCTTAAGAGTTGATTCTGATCCATTCCATGTCTCTGAATAGAAGGGAACTCAGGCAGTTTGAAAACCCAAGATAATAATTCATGAGAAAAATCACCTTCAGAAGGTATAATCTCTTCTCTCTTAGGGTAGTCAAATGAGGTCTTTGAACAAAAGGTTTAGAGATTATTAAACAGTCTGGCTCATTTTTTTTCCATCGCAAATTGAATCTTTATCTTCGGGATGTGGTGTTAATCTCCAGAAACATGTTCTTACAAACAAGAGATTTCCTTATCTTGAGCTTTTGAAAGACACCCATCTCAAGTGTTTTACAGGAAAACAAGCCTAGAATTGACTCAGAGTTCATCTACTTACAATAGTATCTTCATCTGTGCACAGTTGAGAGAAATTGCCTGAGTTCTATAAAGGATTAAATACTCTCCATCTATCCCAATAGAGAAGTCACAAAAAAAGAAAATTTTTCTCAATATCACCATTACCTTCAGTCTGTGTGAAATTATTATCTCCATCTACAGAAAGCCAATGAACCATTTTAACTATTTATTCCACTCGAGCTGTCAAACCAAAGCCGAGTGGAAATGCCAGTAATTTACAGTGAGGTCCTAAGACTCTGTGGTATATCATTGATGGAAGTGTGAGCACAGAGTAGACATTTTTCATCAATTAAAAAAAATAACAAACCAACAACTGGCAGGCGAGTGTGGACCAATACAAGTAGACAAGCCCTCACTTGAAGGAATTTATATTTCAGGTTTCATTATAGGTAGTTTTTTTTACCATCTTCTGTACTTAAAAATTTGACAACATTGATTGTTTATTTCTACACCTGTAAGAGACCAGCTCTGGGTCTGGTACTGAGAAAGCAGAGGTCTGTATCAAGATGTAAACAAAATATATCTGTTTGCGGCTAATTGTTTATATCAGAAGAGAGTTGAGCATATAATTATGGCAGCTCTGTGATGTCTAGGTCGTGAGGCACAGGAAAACAAAGTCCACCTGACACGCTTTGAATCTGAAATTTCAGCAAAATTGTTTCTTTTTTTTTTTTTTTTTTTTACCATAATAAACATCTGCTTGGTAGAATTTCCAAAATTCTGAAGATGTTTGTAGAAAGAAATTCAGATGAGACAAGGTTAGATACTGGTGGTCATGATACAGGCTTTAAACATATTATTAAAAATTAAAAATTTTGATATTTAATCACATGACATTAAATTAAAAACAACCAAAAGGCAACAAATATAGAACACTTAAGAATACTAAAATGAGGGAGTGGAGCAATAGCACAGTGGTAGGGTATTTGCTTTGCACGTGGCTGCCCAGAGCGAACCAGGGTTCAATCCCTGGCAGTCCATATAGTCCCCTGAGCCAGGAGTGATTTCTGAGTGCGTAGCCAGGAGTGACCCCTGAGCGTCAGCTGGTGTGGCCAAAAACAAAAGCAGAATACTAAAATGAGTTTATCATGGCAGGGGGTTGGGGAAGAGGATTATAGAGGTAAGAAGGGGGAATCCTGAGACTGTGACGAAGGGAAGCAGACACTCTTGTGGAGGGTGTTGGAGTGTTGTCTGCATGAAACCCTATTATAAACACAATTGTAAATTTTGTTGACTGAATGAAAAAATTAAAGCTATAAGAGGAAAAAAAGGAAGAAAAAAAAGAGAAACTGCAAAAAAGTAGCGCTAGTAAGAAATCCTGTTTTTCTTCTGTACATACCCATTTGTTGTGACAACTGACTGCTATGTCTCTGGGCCCACATGCTATGTTGTTTCAGGCCTTGTAAAGCTCTCACTTTCTACCCTTGAAGGAACTAGCTGCAGTCCAAAAACATCATTCCTGGAGACAAGGCTGAGAGCATGGTGAAGGTTTCTGGGTGGATGGTGACAAGTGGCAAGAGAGTTCCTCTGAAATCTCAGGGCAGAGCCAGAAAGGCTGTTGGGGACTGGCTATCCAGTCCCTAAAGAAGCCAGGGGACTTGAGTGAGGGGGCTCGGCTGTGAATAGCAACAGGCTGACTTGGGTGGCCCTGCAAATTGGGAATGGGGCTGGCACAGTGGGGCTGAGTGTAGGAGTATTGGAAAAGTGTTTGTGGCTAGAAGAGGAAGCTCACGTCAAGCATGAGCATGGGAGGTCACAATAGAGAATGGGTTGACCTGTCTAAGGCAGCATGACATTGGCCAACCTAACAGAGAAGTGTTGAGCAAACAGGTCAAAAGTTTGTTCTAAAAACAAAGTCTTTTTGCTTCCCTTTTGCCTATAGTGTTTGATTTCTTCTCAGTGGATTAATTTAGGTAGTGAAATGTCCAGAAAATGGAAATTATTGGATTTAGGGGGTATGAAGGCTAACAAAAAGAGCTCTGAAACTCTGGATTTCCAAAAGTCTAAAGATCTGAAGTGGCATACAGAGGTGCATACATAAACCTTCTCCACTCCAGAAAAACTGGATGACACTTCAACTTATCCCCTTTAAGGTTCTGTCCTCCAGTCTGATGCGTGGGTTTTGCTTCCCAGATGGTGGTTCTCAGTACCACCGGGGAATCCCACAATTCACCCCCATTCTGACACTTTGTGACTGTGACAGATTTGTAACCCAAGAGTCAGGGTTCACTGCCATCCTGTCTTCAGATGTCAATCTCACATCTAGGTTGTTAATCCTGACAAGAGGTCACAGGTCACCAAATCCCTTCATTGGGGTTCACTGAATTCTAGAAGTGCACTAACTCTCTAGACTACTGCTATAGGACAAAGACAAATATTAGAGGATAAAAATCAATCAGACAAAGAAATGCATAGTGTGAGTCCCAAACAAAAAAATTTCCTGTCCTCCTGAAATTTGGGGTCTCCCAGGGAGCAGATTCACTATCACAGTCTCTGAAACCTTCATTTGGAAGCTTGACGATGATATTGGTATATGGGCAGATAGTTGTTAGTCATTGGATATGGAGGATTGTTGAGTCCCTTTCTCCTCCCAAAACGTCAGAGAAATGTAGGTGATGTCCTAGAGGTTCCCAGCATGCTGAGGTGACCAGGGTATCCGTGGCACTGCAGGACCCAAGTAGCAACATATCCAGAGGCCCTGGCATTGACATCAGCTCAACTCACTTGGTTGAGTCACCAGGAGGGGCCCTGAGAATCCCTGGGTACAGTTTGTGAGGGCCTCCAAACAGATCAGAGTTCCAAGTCAGTCATGTGACTGACTTCTCTAGTATCCTGAGGAGAGCCCCAACCTCAGTCTTGTCCAGAGCCACCTCAGTCATATCACAAAAGATACTTTGAGAACTGACATCACTCGGGAAAACTGGAGTTTTGGGAGCTCCCAGACAGACTCGTATGAAGACCAAATACACCATTCACCATATGCCTAAAGAGTTCAGCACCTCCCAGCTCCCCTTTCCTCCTCCTGTGATTCTCAGACAGTATGTGGTGTCTGATGTCTGCTGGCTTCACAGAACTGGTGCTTGTGTGCTACAAAGGCCAAAAATTCCATTAGTCACAATGTGATGCATGTGATGCCAAAGGCTGAGAGTCTACTGAGACTTCCCTGCATCTGGCAGTGACAACCAGAACCTTCCATGTTTCTCTGGGAACTCATTGAGTCCTCTCCCAATATTGTCCTACAGCTAGAGAGAATTGCATGCCTTTCCAATTTGCAATTCATTTCTTTTTTTTTTGGTTTTTGGGCCACACCCAGTAACGCTCAGGGGTTACTCCTGGCTATGTGCTCAGAAGTTGCTCCTGGCTTGGGGGGACCATATGGGACGCCGGGGGATCGAACCGCGGTCCGTCCGAGGCTAGCGTAGGCAAGGCAGGCACCTTACCTTTAGCGCCACCGCCCGGCCCCATCATTTCTTTACATGTTGAAAAATCTTCTGCTTGCCTCTGCCCCTTCTTTCTTCATCCAGTCCAGTTCATCCTAAACATTTCTAGAACCAGTTTTGCCCAACTAATTTATTATAATATGATTTTTATAGCCTTTGTTGTTATTGTTGTTCATTGAGGATTTTCTTCTAACTCACACATAGAGAAAATGATTTTGTGAACACTTATTTCTGATGTGTCTTTGATTCTCATTAGTATGAAGTCCAATGTTGGGTGTTGGGAAAAGTATGGTGGGAAACTGGTATATACGATATATGACATGGCTGACTCAGTAGATTCAGGATAAAAACTGTAGGCTTGGGGTTCTCCCAGAATTTTCATCCATCTTAGTGCTACATCACCACAAATCTAGACTGCAAAGCCATTCTTACTTTATAGCTACATCTCTGGGGACCCTTACAAAAGTAACCTAAAGAGGAAGTAGTATTATATTGATTTCCGGGCTTGGCTTTCCCAGTCGGTGGCTTGTGTGTCCAATATGGTCTATTGGCATCAGGCATACTGGTGAATCCCTCCTACAGTCTTTTGTCTGATTCTGCAGCCCGAGAATTGTTCCACTGCAGCTGACTCCTTTTCTGATCACAAAAGGAATATGTTCACAAAAGCTTATTTTTTCCAGAGGGCCCATGATCAAGGCTACAGTTGAGAAATTGGACTTAGGTTTAACTCTTGATCATATTGATATCTCTACAGGACAGTGTTTGTGGCTTCTACGCACTGCAGGACTGACATCTCACTGCAGTGTCACCTGATCTAGGATGAATCCTTCCAGAGGCTGTGTTCATTTTGGCTCTTTAGTTCTGTGTGACAACAGGGTTGGCCTTTTCTGGGATTAACCCATTGACACCTGTGAGTACCATGGGTAGCTCACACTTGCATGTGGCTTAATGAACACAAATTTCAGTGCATGCATCTACATGTTAAGGTTCCTCTTTCCCATTAGTCCTGGGAACATTAGAGCCTGTATCAAGTCCAAGGGAGGAATAGGCTCACCTTAGCCACCAGTTGCCCCCACTTCCTCAGTATTACAATTGTACTATATTTTCTGAAATACTGGGCATTACAAGATAAATGAAGCCAAACTTGGTCTAATCTGATGGAAGAATTCACAGGAACTTACTTATTTTTAACAAAAAATATAGTTTACAAGCAATGATAAAGTCAAAAGTTGGACTAAGCTTTGGGATAGGATGAAAATCCTTCATCGGTGAAAACCAGGGAAAATTACATGCCTTTAATAATTGAAGAAGCAAGTTTCTATACTTAGGTAAATACCAAACTTGATTTTAAAATCAACCCTGAAACCCTGAAACAATGTGATAGAGCATCCATGATGGTATCTGTGGAACACAGAGAGGAGGGTGAACTGACTGTCTAAGGGGACTTCTCAGAGACATGATGCTTGAGTTGCATCTTAAGAGATCGGTTATTGGGCCCGGAGAGATAGCACAGCGGTGTTTGCCTTGCAAGCAGCCGATCCAGGACCAAAGGTGGTTGGTTCGAATCCCGGTGTCCCATATGGTCCCCCGTGCCTGCCAGGAGCTATTTCTGAGCAGACAGCCAGGAGTAACCCCTGAGCACCACCAGGTGTGGCCCAAATACCAAAAAAAAAAAAAAAAAAAAAAAGAGATTGGTTATTTTTCAAAGGGAAACTTTCAGGCAAAGGGAACATATGAATTGAGTATAGAAAAAGCCATTGGCATTGAGGAATGCATGTTTCTAGGTCTGGCTATTGGTTGATGTAGCTGGTGAGTAGATCTATAAAAAGCAGTGCTAGAAAATGATGGCTAAAGGACTCTAATTACAGAATATTTCATATGTAAAAGTCTCATACACAAAGGAACTGCTGAGCATATTCATACAAATCACAGGGTCCTATTTAGCATTAGGACTAATTAATAACTTAAAGAATAGAATTTATCATGATGCATGTGTAAAGAGGAAAGTCTAAAGCCATTAACATACACCCCTGCCAGTTCTTTCTTGCTGAGGTGCCCTCTGGCCCCATTAACATATGAGAACTTGAAGAAATGTACTTGGCTGTATTTATACAAAAGAGGCAGGTTGCACTCACCGTTCAATCTCAATTTTTTGTTCACACAATTACATAGTTTACATGATGTTCTTTAGGGAGCCATGTTCTATAAATCCATTGTGTTTGAGCTTAGTTACCATAAGCTAACAGAGTTGGGTTTGTTTACCATAAACAAACAGAGCTGACATATCTGGCAAAAGCATTCCATAGTCAAAGCTTCTTCTACTAGCAAATAGTATTATTATAGTTGTCAGATGGTCTATTATTACTGTCATTAGCAAATTTATAAGGAGATTTGGCCTCATTACTTTCTTTCCTCCTTCCATAATTCCATGCTTGACCTCATCACCCAGGAAGAGGAGAGAATGCATTATGGGTTTGCTACAAATAATTTATTTCTTACTCTGCATTTAGATGATCTTAAAATCTACAGTTATAATCAGCCCAGAGACCATCTGAGTCACAGGATTTTCTTGGTAAAATGTCTGAACCTAGGCTAGAATCAAAATCTGGAGTCAATTGCTTACAATTAGGCATTGAATTTTCTTTAAAATTTTGGTACAACTCACTAGTGAAAAGACCTAGTACCTGGGGAGATTTTTAATTAATTTCAACTTATTTACTTAAAAATATCTCTATTGAGACCTTTTATTTCCCTTTGATTCAGTCTTGAAAGTTTATATAATTCTAAGAATTCATCATTTATTTTAAGTTTTCGTTCTTGGAGATAGAAAATTGTTCTTGAAATGTTTTGAATTTCTGAGGTGTCTGTTGTTATTTCTTCCGTGCTATCTCTGATCCACTTTGTCTTCTTTCTTTTTACTTGAATAGTTTAACTAAGCAAGTAATTAGCAAATTACCAAGTAATTAACACATTAGCATTTATTAATCTTGATTATTCTTTTTAAAGAAACAACTTCGAGTTTTATTGACCCCTTGTATTGTTATATTGTTTTCTATGTCATTGATTTCCACTCTAATTTTTATTTTCTTCCACCTTCTACTTGGAATACATTTGTTGTTCTTTTTCTAGTTTCTGTAGTTGTGAGAATAGGCCATTGATTTGAGCCTTTTACTTCTTCCTGGAGTGGCTTGAATAGTTATAAATTTTACCCTTTGTAATACTTTCAGTATCCAATTGGCTCTGGTAGTATTTTCATTTATTTTGAGCAATCTTTGGATTTATTTTTTGATTTTCTCTCTGAAGTAAATGTTATATAAGAGTTTGTCACTTAGTTTTAAAATATTTTGCCTTGGGGCCAGCAAGGTGGCGCTAGAGGCAAGTTGTCTGCCTTGTAAGCGCTAGCCAAGGAAGGACTGCAGTTAGATCCCCCGGTGTCCCATATGGTTTCCCCCAAGCCAGGGGCAATTTCTGAGCACTTAGCCAGGAGTAACCCCTGACCATCAAATGGGTGTGGCCCAAAAAACCAAAAAAAAAAAAAAAGAAAGAAAAGAATATTTTTCCTTTTTCTCACTTTTTTCAAAAGTGATTGGTTTCTGGGACTGGAGTGATGGCACAGCACATAGGATATTTGTCTGGCAGCTGACCCAGGTTAGACCCTCTACATCCCATAGGGTTGCTTGAACCTACGAGGAGTGATTTCTGAGTGCAAAGCCAGGAGTAACACCTGAGTGCCAATCAGTGTGATCCAAAAAGAAAGCCAAAAACCAAAACAATTTTTACTTTTGTGTCTTTGTGGTCTGAGAAGATACTTGATATGACTTCTATTTTTGTGAGTGTTTGAGTTGTGTCCCAGTTTGTAATCTATCCTGGAGAATGTCCCATGTGCATTGGAAAAGAATGTATATATTCATGTGTTTGAGGATAGAATATACTGACTGTGTCTATTAGATACAATTCTTCCTTGTACTCATTTAGTGTTCTTGCTTTGATTTTTTTAGACAAATGTTCATCTTTCTTTTCTTTTCTTGTTCTTTTTTGATTAAAGAACATTTTTTCTTTTTTTTCTAGATGACTTATTGGTTGCCTGTGAATTTACCATTTCCTTTCTAATATATATTTTATTTAAACACCTTGATTACATACATGATTGTGTTTGGGTTTCAGTCATGTAAAGAACACCACCCATCACCAGTGCAACATTCCCCTCACCAATGTCCCAAATCTCCCTCCTCCCCACCCGACCCCCACCTGTACTCTAGACAGGCTTTCTATTTCCCTCATACATTCTCATTATTAGGATAGTTCAAAAATAGTTATTTCTCTAACTAAACTCATCCCTGTTTGTGGTGAGCTTCGTGAGGTGAGCTGTTACTTTCAGCTCTTTTCCTTTCGTGTCTGAAAGTTATTATTGCAAGAATGTCTTTCATTTTTCTTAAAACCCATAGATGAGTGACACCATTCTGCGTCTTTCTCTCTTTCTCTGACTTATTTCACTCAGCATAATAGATTCCATGTACATCCATGTATAGGAAAATTTCATGACTTCATCTCTCCTGATCATTTTTATTTTCATTTTGCTGTTGGAAATTGTTTCAGCAGAAGTAGAAATAGTATGTATAATGCTATTAAAAACAATTTCCATTGGCGAGATTTTTTAAAATTTTTTGGCAGAACCATTGGCTTTTGACTCTGTGGAGAATAAATAGGACCATGTGAAGAAGTCTTTGGCACCCAGGGGTATCCCTGCAAGATGCTTCCAAAACCAGTTGAGTGTAAAGGGGCTGGATACAAAGGCATGTTAAGATGGAGTCAAGACCTGGGAGGCTAGAAATTCCTACTCCAGCTCCACCAGCAGGTCCCTTCTCCCACTGTGTCTCCTTCTTGCTGGTCTTGCCTGTGGTCTTGCTGTTCTGCATTTGCATGGCCTCAATCATGCTGATTTCCTGGCCTTCTGCTACCATGTCCCTTGTCATTACACCACATCAGGCATGAGTGAACACAGGATATTATTGGTGTTTTCCACTACCTTCTCTAGAATGACCTCAACTCAGCTCAATTCAGCTGCCAGCTTGGCCAAAATGTGCACCTTGTACATGGTACCAAGAAACTGAAGGCTCATGCTTCCTCTGAGATCCTGAGAAAGACACTGGACTGGACTCTGAGTGCTGACAATGCTAACAGACAACAAGGACAAAGCCAGCTTCCATCAGCCGGTCACAGTCAGCTTGGACCCATTAACTTCCACAGAGAAGGCCGGGCCACTGTTGGAGGTAATGACAGTGTAGATGATGTCATGAAGTTTAACCAACTGTGCCATTGGGCACATACTGGGCAAACTGACCCATTGGGCCATTTGTGGCTGCAGAATGGGCACTCTTGGATTGTCACGTCCATGAAAATGTTGTGCTTTTACTGTGCTGCCACAAACAAAGCAGATTTCATTGCCAATAACTGCTTTCTCTTGGTCTCTGTTAACTTGTGTCCTTTTAAAGCCTTCAGTATACCCATCAGAAAGAAACTTAGTGTGGATATCTCCTTGGACAAAGCTGGGATTTGATAAGCACCCCCTGAAGTAATGCAATGTTATGTGTAAGGCCTTGAATAAAGTATTTGTTCAGAGCATCCTCCATCTCTTCAGTGCTTCAGTTCTGTTAGAGCCAGACGTGATTAGTTTTGAAATTATTGGGTCATGAAAAAGGCTAATCTCACTTCCTGGTTGAATACCATCTTCCACCTGGACACCAGGTAGATGGCCTGGTTCTTGGGACTGGGATAGTCTCCCATTGGATAGTAAGTAGAAAGACTTGTAGGGATCCTCAGCATAAACTTGACACTTCATTGCCTGGCCATTGTTGGGGATATGAGCTTGACTGTGCTGGAGAGGGCAGCCTTTGGCAACCCAGATTATTTCTTGAACCAGGCCCAGGCCTGTAATGCATTCTGTGATGGAATGCCCCACTAAACCTATGACCATGCTTAAAAATTGTGGTATTTTTATGCCTTGAAGTTCTCAGGTCTTTTTGAAACATTAACCCAGAGAAATAATTTTTTTTATAGGAGACATTCAGGTTTCTAGACTTTTAATCACAAAAGTCTTCCATATTTCATTGTTCACCATTTCTGGGAAAAACACACACATTGAAGATTTTTCTGTTCCCTGAGATCAACTGGTTTGATCTTGCTATTGTTTGAGGTTTTAAAAAAGTTCTAGAAATGTTAATAGTGTACTTTATTATCATAATGAAAGTAGTCCCTTGAAACATAATTTGGGTAATTAGTATGTTTACTGGGCATCATAAATTCATTTCAGTATTAACTCAAATTCAAATTAACTTCATTATGTTTCATTTGAAAAAACAATAACACTTTTATGTCCTGGGATAGTATAATGAGATCAAGTAAATCCAATTTGATTTGGTGATTAGATTTCCCAAGACCAGGTCTATTTTTCTTGGCGTGTGTTACCTACTTGCCTCCTCCATTGGATAATTTAATATTATCTTTGTTTTTAGAAAACTAATACCCATAAACTAATATGCATAAACTTATTTGGTTAGCATCATATAATTCCACATAGCACCAGTGACTTGATTTGTTAGATTTCAAACATCTTGAGTTTTAGAGAGCACTGGATCCCTGATCTACTTCAATAAACTACTTTCAAATATTTTGTTCACAATATTCCTTTAAATTTTTAAATTATTGAGAATCCAGAAGAGCTAAATATTATGTCTATATATATTAATCTTGTAAGAAGTTGAATTTTAGGTCTGAAGATAGGTAAGGCACATGGCTTGCACATAGCCAATTCTGGTTCTTTCCCAGTTACAACATGGTCTCTAAAGCATGTTGTAGATGCATCCATGTCGGCCTTTCAGTTCTACCACAGTGACTTGAATATCTCTGTCACTGTAGAAACCCAAGTAGTTCAAGTTCCCTCCTTGGGTCTTGAACTGCCAACCTGGCTGGACAAGATTTTCTTACCCCTCCCTAAATATCATTTCTTTCTTTTTTTTTTTTTTTTTTTTTTTGGTTTTTGGGCCACACCCGGCATTGCTCAGGGGTTACTCCTGGCTGTCTGCTCAGAAATAGCTCCTTGCAGGCACAGGGGACAATATGGGACACCGGGATTCGAACCAACAACCTTTGGTCCTAGATTGGCTGCTTGCAAGGTAGCTGCTGTGCTATCTCTCCGGGCCCAAAATATCATTTCTTATTTCTTAATTCATGCAAACTGATAACATGTTAATATCAACAAATTATATAAAAATAAAACCATATTCTAAACTAAGTATTGAGAAGAGTGTATTTTTGACCTCTTTGCTAATCTCAACTGAGTTAATATTACTTACTTCTGCCTTCATTTGTTCAATATATTATTTTGGTAAAATGAACATCTGAATGCACATATATCAGTAGTTGGTGAAGGAAGAAGTGTTGCAATATCTCATTTGGAAATAATTGTGAATCTATGTAGCTCCAGTGAGTTGCAATGTAGAATCTGAAGTCCTATCAATGACTTTTGGGGTGCTGTTTCATTGATAGTCTCTGGTCTCTCTTGTATTTTGAATGGATCTCTTACCAGGTATGGTTTTGTAACCCTTTTTTTTTCTTTTTTAGTATCTGGGAGAGACTAGTTTATCCTATTTTGTACATTTTAAAGAAAGAAGCATCTAATACTTGTTAAAATGATAAGGGAAGTTCTGATAGGAACCACTTCAGTAAGTGTCCAAACTGTTGTCACAGGAGAGATCAGACATCATTTTGAGCATGGCCAAGGCAGCTGGATATTTATTTATAGGCACCTAACAATGTGAGGGGGTCCTGGGTGAAAATTGAAGAGGAGATATCAAATTTAGAAGTCTTAAACCAAAATAGCAGGATATTTGTTGAAGCAGACCAAGGAACAATGCCTCAATTATTGGGGTATAGGGAAAATTTGGCCATTTCATAAAGATTACCAGGTAATAGGAAAAATCTTTTATAAATGGAGATAATTTACTCATAGAGTTTATTATAATCACCATTGATATACAGAAGGAAAAAAACAGATGGAGATAGTCTGGAGTGATAGCACAGTGAGTAGGTCACTTGCCTTGCATGGAGCTGACCCAGGCATATTCTATCTCCAGCACCCCATATGGTTCTCTGAGCACTTCCAGGAAAAATCCCTGAGAGTATAACCAGTGGTGAGCCCTGAACACCAAAGCAAAACAAAACAAAAAGAAAGAATGGATGGATTGTATACAACATGCTACTGAGTAATCAATGGGTCAAAAAGGATTGAAAGGGAAAAGAATACCCTGAGAAGAGTGGAAATGAAATAGCAGACATAAAATTTCAGAGTACTGAAAGAGCAGTTCACTCTAAGAGGGAAATATGGAATGATAAATAACTCCTGAATAATATATAAACTCAATTGAACCCCAATCAACCATTTTCTTTTCTTTTTTTAAATATAATTTTTATTTATTTTATTTTTTATATATTTTATTTAAACACCTTGATTACATACATGATTGTGTTTGGGTTTCAGCCATGTAAAGAACACCACCCATCACCAGTGCAATGTTCCTATCACCAATGTCCCAAATCTCCCTCCTCCCCACCCACCCCCGCCTGTACTCTAGGCAGGCTTTCCATTTCCCTCATACATTCTCATTATTTTTAATATAATTTTTATTTTAATCATAGTAGCTTACATATCGTTGACAATAATATTTTAGGTAGATATTAACATAAAATCAGGGGAATTCCTATCACCGAATTGTCCTCCTTCCATCTCCATTCCCGTCCTGCCTCCCATATCCTCCTCCCTCATCCCGGGGGGCTGCTAGAATGAGTGGTCCCCTCTGTGTCTAGCTTACTACTTAGTGGTCTTACACCTGTTTGGTCTTGGTACCTCCCTTATTCCTCCTCCATTGGGAAGCAGGACTAGATATTTCAATTTATGTGGTTTTGTTTGAAGGAAAGTAATAAACTGGGGTAAAAATCAAATACGCCGAAAATGGGCGCAGTCCTTCTAGACCATCTAGACTAGGCTCTCATCCTCGGTTTGAGAGACGAAGGGGAAAAAGAAGGTGAAACACCCCAACAGTACAAAAAGACGTGTCCAATAAAATATCCAGTGAGCACTCCAACAATAAAGATAAGCACCACATAAAAGCCATGGTCTTGAGATGAAAAACATGGCAGAGCGCATAAAGGGAGAAGAGAAAAGAAGAAAAATAAAATAAAATAAATAAATAAAAGTGGAGACAACAACTTCAATAACCACACTGAAACAAAGAAATCGACAAATACTAGGTAAATAAATATATGAAAAATAATAATAAAATAAAAATGTTTTGCGCTTTTTGCCTCTTTTTTTTCTCTCCTGCACAGGCACAGTAAATATTGGGGTTTTGATAAGGAATTTCCTTGGCCTAAGAGATATAGGGTTTCTCCCCACTTGAAGTATATTGTCATGGACTCCTTTCAGGTTTATTTACTCTCCCCTTGGTGTTTGTGTGGTGTATGGAAGACTTCTGCTCTGACCTGTGTGGTAAAGTCAGGTCTCTGTATCTAGAGATCTCAGTCTCTGCACAGGTCAAGAAGTGGAACTTATGATGAAGTCTTTCTTTGTGGTTCTAGAAGTTCTGTTCCCTCAGTGTCATTTTAATCCGTCTTCTGTGGTTGGTGGTCTTGGTTTTTGTGCTGATGCTAGGAAGGAGCCTGGGATAGCCTCTTTTGTTACGTTACCAGAAGACCCATTCAGTTGCTATTGTCTCAGTCAGACCTCTGGAATTAGAGATCATGGTTATTGTGCAGGTCGTAGATCAAACCCTAGACTAGGGCTTTTTTATTGGTCCCAGGATACATACTGCCTGGTCATGGTCCACTAAAAGCACAAATGAATCTCAAAATTAATTGAAGGGATAAAAACAACAACAAAGAAGCTAGTGGAAGGAAGAAAAGGAAATAATCAGAGTAGAAATAAATGACAGAACAAAAAGTGAATTAAACAAAGAACTTATCTTTCAAAAGATAAAAATCAACTAAATTAAAACTAGATTTTCCTGGAGGAAAAAATAGTGCTTAAGCAAATAAACTAAGATCTAAAAGAGATGGTACAGCTGATATCACGGAATTGCAAAGGATAATCTGAGACAACTGTGAATATTATTTATCAGTAAAAAGGACATTTTGGAGTACTATATCTAGAAGATAGCTAATAGGAATGAATAAACCTCTAGAAACATATATATCTCATTAATGACTTTTGAAAAGAGAAACTCTGGAGCTAGAGAAATTGTATGATAACAGAAAGAAAATGGGAAAATTGCATTAGGGAATTTGTAGGGAGATGGGATTGAGGTAGGGAGGTTGAATCAGAAGCATTCCAAAAAATTAAAAGCTATGGAGCAGATAACTTCACTCATAAATTTCACTTGGTGTGGTCTTAGTTATCTTGCTTTTTTTGACCAGGCTGGTACCAGTTTGTTTGGCTGGAACCTCTACAGTAATAGGTGGCACTACTTGCAGAGAGCTTAGACTCACAGCATAAAAACATGTGGAAAACTGCCCAGGTCTTACTCTAGAGATATCTGTGCAATATGGACCAAGAAACTTAGAGAGGAATGCCATATACTTGGAGATTTTAAAACTGGTAGACTTCATGAAAATGAAGAAATAACTCTACCAAAGCAAGCACAGAATATATTTTGGATGGAGTCATATTTTATAAACACACAGAGACAGGAGCTAAGACTGTGAGTAGAATTCTTTGATGAGGGCATGTCTGCCACTGGAAAGTGAGTGCCTAGATATGGCTAAAGGTGTCTGCAATTTACACTTAGATTTTAATTTTTGGCTGGAATAATTCAAAGAGCTTCTAAGTGACCAGCTTTTCAGAAAACAGTTCTAAATGAAGTTTATATTTGAAGAAATTATTCATAGGTGAGTTTATACATGTATGTATGAGAAAGAATCATTTTCATTTAACGCATCATCATAATTTGAAAACAATCTAACTGTTCTCCAAAATTAGGCAAATGTTTAGATAATCCATGGTAAGTAGTATCAGATATTTTTCGCAGACATCAAAAATTATTACATTAAAATATAGAGAAAATATCCTTATTTAAGTGACCTAACAAAGATTTCAAAAATAATATTGAATAACCATGACCCCTCTTCCCCCAAATCACATCTAGTTTCTAGAAAAGAGGCATAAACTGTAACGCTGCTTATCTCATGAGATAGAATTGTGACTGAGATTCGGATTTAGTATTTTGTTTGCCAATATTCTCCCATTATTTTCTGTTGGTAGGACGTGGGGAGGGGGCCCTGGCAGTATTCTTGGTTAATTCCTGCCCTGTACTCAATGAAACATATGGGGTGTGCAAGATAAGTGAATTCTTTACCTGTTGTACCATCTCTCCAACCCATTCTCTTCCCTTTTTCTTATAATAAAAATAATTAATTTTTTTAAAAAAATAAGTAAACTTATCTCTTTATTTTGGATGCTAAACTATTGACAGGTGCATCTGTGATTGTTTAGCATCAGGAATAAAGAGATGTGAAAAAGATGCTAGAAGGAATTCAGTGAAGTAGCCACAGAATACGAGAGAGCTAAAAGTATTTCAAGAGACAGGAGATATTCTCTTCTGCCTCATGCAAAAATTGTGCTGCGAGCTTTCCTTCCACCAGAGTGCATTGCAGCAGAGCTAATGGAAGTTTCTGAGTGCTGCAGTGTTAGAAGCTGTTGGGCTTTCTGCTGCTTCGACATAATTTTTGTTCAGAGTCCAACCTGTAAAACTGGGAGTAAAAGTTTTTCTGATGCAGCCACTGAAATTCCAGCTTCCTGTCTGGCCAGTCTTCAAAGCAGAATACTTTTGTCTTATTTTTTCTTCTATCATTACAGTCTGTCTGAGAGGGCTATTGTACTTTTACACCTCCATACCAGCTAGAAAGCCGTCTGGTTCTCTCTCTCTCTAAATAGAACCCAGGAACTTACAAGCATTCTAGGAAATGCTGGAAACCCACGTGAGAGTTTAAATAGTTTAAATCTCTTTGTGCCATGGCTCCCTTAAGGCCATCTACCATCTTGCTTTTATGTCCTTCTCTTCAGTAGATTTTTTTCATGCTTCTCATCTCACAAATGAGCTAGAATGCTCCATGGCTAGAGTTACTTCATTAAAATCCACTTTCTGTGAACTTATTCATACTTCAGAGCAGATTTAGAAGAAAAGCTTTACTCTTGTTATAATGGAACAACACTGGAACATTATGTCTCTACCAGGATCCCTAGTGCTCCCTAAGAGAATCCAAACAAGATCACCCTGGGGGAGAGGCCCTGGCATCTGTGGTCCTTCATATCTTGATCAAATCAGGCATTAATGATGCTATAAGGGTACAGACAGGGGACAGAGTAATAGTACAGAAGGTCATGCATTTCGTTTGCAGGAAGCAGACCTAGGATCAATCCCTGGCAGCCCATACCATCCCTTGAGCATTGCCAGGTGTAGTTTTGAGTGCTGATCCAGGAGTAACCCCTGAGCATCACTAGGTATGAACAAATTCCTCCAAAAAAGGGGTCACAAAAGCAAGATTTCTCATTCCTTTTCAAGAATAAACCTTTCTCTACAAATGTCATAGAATGATTATTGAAAACAAGCTACGCTTTAAAAAAGGTGAGAGGATTGAAGAATTAAAAAATGCAATTGTGTATAAGATAAGGAACCATATTTGGTTATTTCAGATGTAGATGTGTTCTCAATGATTGAAATCTCTTACCTATATATTTTTGGTTATTTTGAGGCCATAATCAAAAGGTGCTAGGGCTTATTTTTGGCTCTATGCTCAGAGATCGCACCTGATGGTGCTCAAATGACTATCTGGTAGGATCAGGGATTGAACCAGGGTCTGCTACATGCAACACAAATACTTAAAGCCCTGTGTTTTCTCTCCTGTCCCATATGTATTTGCAAATATTCAAATGCAATAAAGATATGATAGAAACAAAAGAAAACAGTTTTTATCTAAGTGACTCATGACGGCACTCTTATTAATAGCTGTATACGAGCTTGTAAGTTGAAGAACAAAATCCCTTTTGAATCTCCTTTCCAAATATTAGGATGTTTGCATGACACATATAAGGGGGAGAGTTTTTTTTAATCAGGGAATAGAAACCAGACCATTTTCTGTTTCATTCCAAACTGTCGCTCACCACTGCTCTTCTGAGAACTAGGGTCTGGGATTTCATGGACCCAGGCTTGAACCTATCCATTCTCTGAAGGAGGTGGCAGGAGAAAGGCCTGTCCTGCTCCTTTCATCTTTGGTTTGAGGACAGTTCTTTTCAGCAAATGTTGGGGCACTTCTCCAAATGTTAAGGAAGTTGTCTCTCTCTGTGTGTCTTCCTTTCCAGGAGGCACAACCAGATAGGATCAGTGGTTATTCCTGGTTTTGCACTCCAGCAGTGCTCAGGAAACCAGATGGGATTCTGAGGACTGAACCTGGGTTGGTAGCGTGCAAGACAACACCCTCCCTGCTGTACTATCACTCCAAAACCTTGTCTTTTCCTTCTGGCATCAGTTCAAGCCTGCATCCTAGTTGATCTATTGATCTTACCTCCCTAGTCTTCCAATTTTCCCTACTTGGGAAATAGAACTGTGGCAAATGGTGGTGTTACCCCCAGTCTGGGCTCTATAATCCTAGATGGGACGCTGGTGGCTGTTTCTAATGATTCTCAGCTCATGGGGTGAACGGTGCTGCCTGGGTCCTGCAGTTCTTGAGAGGAAAGATGATATACCAAGGACCACCCTGAAAAATCCTTTCTTTTGGTTTTGTTTGTGGAAACACCTAGAGGCGCTCAAGGCTTACTCCTGCCTCTGCGTTCAGGGATCATTGCTGGTGTCGCTTGTCTCCCAAGGAATTTCTCCTTTCCTTGAACAACTCACAAGATGTGGCAAACAAAGATTCTAAGAGGCAGGCTCTCCACTTCTCATTAAAGAGAAATGTTCTACTGATTGGAGAGCAGCCATCTTGAGATTTCTTCCTACGGCTCTGTTTTACCCTTTGCATGCACACAGAAGAAATGAAATCTTATGTATCTACTAATCCCAGTGGAAGACAATGATCTCATCCTTCCCAACTGCAATTTTCTCCGGAACAGACTCATTCCCAGATCATTCATGGGTTTGTCACATGCCCTCATTATTTGTCGGAGGGTCTTTTATCTGAGTGTGTTTTAGATGAATAAAAATATTTTCCACCATGCTGCTCCAGACTCCATACAGAATCTCAGTTGTAGTTTGGCCAGTATCAAGCTGCATTTAGTGAATTAGGGGGTTCTTCTTGCCCAATTTTGCCAGATAATTTTCCGAGCGAGGGTTGATTTTCATGACTTTTTTTTATCTTCCCAGTTGTGGGTATTCCTTCCCCCCAACACCCTTACCTAGGATTTCTTTTGAGATGTTGATCCCACCTGGATGATGAGACCCACCCACATCTGGGTTGGGCAGCTAGTTTGAATAAAGAATAAGAGAGTCTGTCTGGGGAGCAGCAGAAAGGGAGACAGACAGAGCTCCTGAGAAAAAGACATGAGTTAAGCAGATAGGGTCAGAGACTCATGGAGGAGAAAAGCTAGGAGGGAATAAAGCAAGCTAACTCTGATGAAACTTTAACTGAATACTTGTGAATTATTTCTCCGCCATTATCCTGTGTTTTCAGACAGCCGGTCAAAGGGGCTAGAAGTGCAGTGCCGAGGAAGGCTTCATTCAACATGTGAAATCTCTTTAGACTTTGTATTTTATAATTTATAATTTAATCAACACCCAGTAATAGATGAAAATTTTCTATCCTGGTAACATTATCTTCTCACTGTCTTCTCGCAATGCTGGATCTCATAAGTAAAGGTAGAAATCAATCCCCATTCTAAAACTGGCAACATTTAAGTCCAATATTTCTTCAGTGGCAAAGGCATGAGATTTAATCTTCAAGTTGTTGCTTATTTTTTTTATGACCTCCGACAAAACTGAGTGTCAGTTTCTTTAATGTACAATCGGGGTTCTGGACCTGTTTGTGCAAATTAAATTAGAAGTTAAATTTAGAAAATTGAGTTCAGACTTTGACAATAGTCAGAGGTAACAAAAAGGAGGGCTCTTAGATTTTAGTGGAAATAATTGAAATCTGCCAACAGTGAATCATCTGTGACTACTTGAACCCATGATCAAAACAGAGCTCAGAAACAACGTACCCACCCCAAGAAGAACTGGTCTAGATGTGATGTACTTTTTTCATGAGACCTTGACAAAGATGCCAAACAAGGTTTCTTTTTTTTTTTTTTTGAAGTGGGGTGTGGGTGGGGAGGAAGGACACGAGATATTGGTGATGGGACTGTTGTATTGGTGGTTTTATATATATATATATACACATATTGAAAAAATAAAAAAATAAAAAAAAGATAAGGCCTCCCAATGCTTACCACAAGCTGTGTTCTTTACACTGACTGTATAGAAAGAGGAGGTACAGTAAATGCACCCCATATACACCTCAACACAGGCCCTTTCCTGGTCTGTATTGTGAATGGGGGGACAAAAAAAAAAAAAAAAAAAGAAAGAAGGAAAGAAGAGAACTGCCAGCTCCATAAAACACAGCCAGGAAGTACACCAAAAGTTTCTACCTTCCCCTTTGCTATTCTGATCTATCAACTTTGGGCTACAAGTGGGTGGGGAGAAAATCAGGTTATGAGTGTGGGTGGACAGCTGAAACCAAGGGATCTGCTGAAAATGCTCCAGAGACCCTCCCGTGCTGAGTGAAATACTAGATAAGAGTCTTATTGTCTCCAGTCTCACACTAAACTTGGAGCACTGGACAGAAATGGTTAACTCCTTGTTGTCCACAAGGCATAAGTAGAGTTCATTGAAACTTATTTTTTGTATAATTATTTATCACACATTAATTTCTACCTAAATCTCTTACCATTTTAAAGAAAAAATAATTGGCTTAAAACACTGTAAACATCTGGGAGTCAAGATCATGCCTCAAAATGTGCTTACACCACAAAGGCATTTTCCCCCCAAAACCTACTGCCATTCACTGCTATCAAATGTTCCCTTCTAGGGGCAGGGCAATAGCACAGTGGTAGGGCATTTGCCTTGCATGCAGCCAGCCCAGGACAGACCTGGGTTCAATGCCTGGCATCCCATATGGTCCCCCAAGCCTGCCAAGAGCAATTTCTGAGCGCAGAGCCAATTAAAATAAATAAATAAAGTTCCCTCCTACCCATTGATCTGCCTTCCCTTTCCTTCTCCAGAATCCTGGTAATTTTTTGAATCTGCCAGTAATTTATGTTTTATCTTAATGATTTTTTTTAATGCATAATTTTTTTTTATTTAAACACCTTGATTACATACATGATTGTGTTTGGGTTTCAGTCATAAAAGGAACACCACCCATCACCAGTGCAACATTCCCATCACCCAAGTCCCAAATCTCCCTCCTCCCCACCCAACCCCCGCCTGTACCCTAAACAGGCTCTACATTTCCCTCATACATTCTCAATATTAGGACAGTTCAAAATGTAGTTATTTCTCTAACTAAACTCATCACTCTTTGTGGTGAGCTTCCTGAGGTGAGCTGGAACTTCCAGCTCTTTTCTCTTTTGTGTCTGAAAATTATTATTACAAGGGTGTCTTTCATTTTTCTTAAAACCCATAGATGAGTGAGACCATTCTGCGTTTTTCTCTCTCTCTCTGACTTATTTCACTCAGCATAATAGATTCCATGTACATCCATGTATAGGAAAATTTCATGACTTCATCTCTCCTGACAGCTGCATAATATTCCATTGTGTATATGTACCACAGTTTCTTTAGCCATTCGTCTGTTGAAGGGCATCTTGGTTGTTTCCAGAGTCTTGCTATGGTAAATAGAGCTGCAATGAATATAGGTGTAAGGAAGGGGTTTTTGTATTGTATTTTTGTGTTCCTAGGGTATATTCCTAGGAGTGGTATAGCTGGATCGTATGGGAGCTCGATTTCCAGTTTTTGGAGGAATCTCCATATCGCTTTCCATAAAGGTTGAACTAGACAGCATTCCCACCAGCAGTGGATAAGAGTTCCTTTCTCTCCACATCCCCGCCAACACTGTTTATTCTCATTCTTTGTGATGTGTGCCATTCTCTGGGGTGTGAGGTGGTATCTCATCGTTGTTTTGATTTGCATCTCCCTGATGATTAGTGATGTGGAACATTTTTTCATGTGTCTTTTGGCCATGCGTATTTCTTCTTTGTCAAAGTGTCTGTTCATTTCTTCTCCCCATTTTTTGATGGGGTTAGATGTTTTTTTCTTGTAAAGTTCTGTCAGTGCCTTGTATATTTTGGAGATTAGCCCCTTATCTGATGGGTATTGGGTGAATAGTTTCTCCCACTCAGTGGGTGGCTCTTGTATCCTGGGCACTATTTCCTTTGAGGTGCAGAAGCTTCTCAGCTTAATATATTCCCATCTGTTAATCTCTGCTTTCACTTGCTTGGAGAGTGCAGTTTCCTCCTTGAAGATGCCTGTAATGTCCTGTAGTGTTTTGCCTATGTGCTGTTCTATATATCTTATGGTTTTGGGGCTGATATCGAGGTCTTTAATCCATTTGGATTTTACCTTTGTACATGATGTTAGCTGGGGGTCTAAGTTTAATTTTTTGCAAGTGGCTATCCAATTGTGCCAACACCACTTGTTGAAGAGGCTTTCCCTGCTCCATTTAGGATTTCCTGCTCCTTTATCAAAAATTAGATGGTTGTATCTCTGGGGAACATTTTCTGAGTATTCAAGCCTATTCCACTGATCTGAGGACCTATCCTTATTCCAATACCATGCTGTTTTGATAACTGTTGCTTTGTAGTACAGTTTAAAGTTGGGAAAAGTAATTCCTCCCATATTCTTTTTCCCAATGATTGCTTTTGCTATTCGAGGGTGTTTATTGTTCCAAATGAATTTCAAAAGTGTCTGATCCACTTCTTTGAAGAATGTCATGGGTATCTTTAGAGGGATGGCATTAAATCTGTATAATGCCTTGGGGAGTATTGACATTTTGATGATGTTAATCCTGCCAATCCATGAGCAGGGTATGTGTTTCCATTTCCGTGTGTCCTCTCTTATTTCTTGGAGCAGAGTTTTATAGTTTTCTTTGTATAGGTCCTTCACATATTTAGTCAAGTTGATTCCAAGATATTTGAGTTTGTGTGGTACTATTGTGAATGGGGTTGTTTTCTTAATGTCCATTTCATCCTTATTACTATTGGTATATAGAAAGGCCATTGATTTTTGTGTGTTAATTTTGTAGCCTGCCACCTTGCTATATGAGTCTATTGTTTCTAGAAGCTTTTTGATAGAGTCTTTAGGGTTTTCTAAGTAGAGTATCATGTCATCTGCAAACAGTGAGAGCTTGACTTCTTCCTTTCCTATCTGGATTCCCTTGATATTCTTTTCTTGCCTAATCGCTATAGCAAGTACTTCCAGTGCTATGTTGAATAGGAGTGGTGAGAGAGGACAGCCTTGTCTTGTGCCAGAATTTAGAGGGAAGGCTTTCAGTTTTTCTCCATTGAGGATAATATTTGCCACTGGCTTGTGGTAGATGGCCTTCACTATATTGAGAAAGGTTCCCTCCATTCCCATCTTGCTGAGAGTTTTGATCAAGAATGGGTGTTGGACCTTATCAAATGCTTTCTCTGCATCTATTGATATGATCATGTGGTTTTTATTTTTCTTGTTATTGATGTTGTGTATTATGTTGATAGATTTACGGATGGTAAACCAGCCTTGCATTCCTGGGATGAAACCTACTTGATAGTAGTGGATGATCTTCTTAACGAGGCATTGAATCCTATTTGCCAGGATTTTGTTGAGGATCTTTGCATCTGCATTCATCAGTGATATTGGTCTGTAATTTTCTTTTTTGGTAGCGTCTCTGTCTGGTTTAGGTATCAAGGTGATGTTGGCTTCATAAAAGCTATTAGGAAGTGTTTCTGTTTGTTCAATTTCATGAAAGAGTCTTGCCAAGATTGGCAGTAGTTCCTCTTGGAAAGTTTGATAGAATTCATTAGTGAATCCATCTGGACCTGGGCTTTTGTTTTTCGGCAGACATTTGATTACTGTTTTAATTTCATCAATGGTGATGGGGGTGTTTATATATGCTACATCCTCTTCCTTCAACCGTGGAATATTATACGAGTCCAAGAATTTATCCATTTCTTCCAGGTTCTCATTTTTAGTGGCGTAGAGTTTTTCAAAGTAGTTTCTGATTACCCTTTGAATCTCTGTCATATCAGTAGTGATCTCTCCTTTTTCATTTCTGATACGAGTTATCAAGTTTCTCTCTCTCTCTTTCTTTGTTAGGTTTGCCAGTGGTCTATCAATCTTGTTTATTTTTTCAAAGAACCAACTTCTGCTTTCGTTGATCTTTCGGATTGTTTTTTGAGTTTCCACTTCGTTGATTTCTGCTCTCAGCTTTGTTATTTCCTTCTGTCTTCCTATTCTTGGGTCCTTTTGTTGAGCATTTTCTAGTTCTATTAGCTGTGTCATTAAGCTACTCAGGTAAGCTCCTTCTTCCTTCCTGATGTGTGCTTGCAAAGCTATAAATTTTCCTCTCAGTACTGCTTTTGCTGTGTCCCATAAGTTCTGAGAGTTTGTGTCTTTATTGTCATTTGTTTCCAGGAACCTTTTTATTTCCTCCTTGATTTCATCTAGGACCCACTGGTTATTGAGCATGAGGCTGTTTAACTTCCAGGTGTTAAAGTGTTTCTTCTGAGTCCCTTTGGAGTTCACAAATAATTTCAGAGCCTTGTGGTCAGCGAAGGTAGTCTGCAAAATTTCTATCCTCTTGATCTTATGGAGGTATGTTTTATGTGCCAGCATGTAGTCTATCCTGGAGAATGTCCCATGTACATTGGAGAAGAATGTGTATCCAGGTTTCTGGGGATGGAGTGTCCTATATATATCCACTAGGCCTCTTTCTTCCATTTCTCTCCTCAGGTCTAGTATATTCTTGTTGGGTTTCAGTCTGGTTGACCTGTCCAGTGTTGACAAAGCCGTGTTAAGGTCCCCCACAATTATTGTGTTGTTGTTGATATTATTTTTCAGATTTGTCAACAGTTGTACTAAATATTTTGCTGGCCCCTCATTCGGTGCATATATGTTTAGGAGAGTGAATTCTTCCTGCTCTACGTACCCCTTGATTAATATAAAATGTCCGTCTTTGTCCCTTACAACCTTCCTGAGTATAAAGTTTGCATTATCTGATATTATTATGGCCACTCCAGCTTTTTTATGGGTGTTGTTTGCTTGGATAACTTTTCTCCAGCCTTTTATTTTGAGTCTATGTTTGTTCTGACTATTCAGGTGCGTTTCTTGTAGGCAGCAGAAGGTTGGATTGAGTTTTTTGATCCATTTAGCCACTCTGTGTCTCTTAACTGGTGCATTTAGTCCATTGACGTTGAGAGAAAGAATTGTCCTGGGATTTAACGCCATCTTTATTTCAAAATTTGGTGTGTCTTTTGGGTAGTCTTGTCTTAGATTAGGTCTTTCAGTTTTTCTCTTAAGACTGGTTTTGTGTCTGTGAAGTTTCTGAGCTGTTTTTTGTCTGTGAAACCATGTATTCTTCCATCAAACCGGAAAGTGAGTTTTGCTGGGTATAGTATTCTGGGTGAAGCATTCATTTCATTCAGTCTTGTCACAATATCCCACCACTGCTTTCTGGCATTGAGCGTTTCTGGTGACAGGTCTGCTGTAAATCTCAGGGAAGCTTGCTTGAACATGATTTCCCCTTTTGATCTTGCTGTTTTCAGAATTCTGTCTCTATCTGTGGGATTTGTCATTGTGACTAGGATGTGTCTTGGGGTGGTTTTTCTGGGGTCTCTTTTGGTTGGTACTCTTCGGGCATGCAGGATTTGATCACATATATTCTTTAGCTCTGGAAGTTTCTCTTTAATGATGTTCTTGACCATTGATTCTTCCTGGAAATTTTCTTCCTGGGTCTCTGGGACTCCAATGATTCTTAAGTTGTTTCTGTTGATCTTATCATAGACTTCTATTTTCGTCTGTTCCCATTCTTTGACTAATTTTTCCATTGTCTGCTCATTTGCTTTAAGTTTTTTGTCCAATCTCTCCTGCTGTATGGAATTGTTATGTATCTCATCTTCCACAGCACCAAGTCTATTCTCAGCTTCTGATACCCTGTCCCAGAGCTTATCCATTTTGTCATTCACTTCGTTTACTGACTTTTTCAGTCCTGTTAGTTGACATGTTATTTCAGTTTGGAGTTTTGTCATTTCTGCCTTCATATTTTCTTGGTTCTTATTAGTGTTCTGTTCAACTCGATCCATGGTTTCTTGGAGTCTGTTGAGCACCTTCCATATTGCTAGTCTAAAGTCCTTATCTGAGAGGTTGATTAGTTGTTCAGTCATTATCTGGTCCTCAGAATTGTCATCTTCATTCTCTATGTCTGATGCTGGCCTGCGTTGTTTCCCCATTGTCACACTTGTATTGTGGGTTTTTCTACGTGTTGTGGTGGTATTCATTGTATATATGATGTAGGCAGCACACTCCTCTGGCTCCTCCCTTTCTGGATGGGCTGACTTGCCTCTAAGGGAAGAGAGTCCTCCGTGGATGAAGCCTCACACTGGGTCAAATCTTAGGCCCGAGCATGCAACAGAGAAGACAGTCCAGAGAGAAATGTTTGCTTCTGTGATATAGCGCCGTTCTTAGTGTGATTTTTCCTTCTTGTTGCAATGGAGTTCTTTCCTTAGAAAGAGTGCACGGCCGCGTAGCGAAGCGGAGCGGCTGTGCTCCTCTGAGCCTCTTTTTGCCCCACTCGCAAGAGTTTCACGCAAGAGGACAGTAGACAGACATAGACAGGTCACACTCACAATCTTTCAGAGCTGAGCCCCACTGGGCCGGTGTACTTTCGCGGATTTTCCCCGCCTGGTGTCACACACAGGGAGCCAGCTTTTGCAAAGGTTAGCCGGTTTTTATGCTCTGAAGTCCCTCCCTGAAAATGGCGTCTGGGCGAGCGAGGTTTCTGGAGGCTCTTTTTGCCCCACTCGCAAGAGTTTCACGCAAGAGGACAGTAGACAGACATAGACAGGTCACACTCACAGTCTTTCACAGCTGAGCCCCACTGGGCCGGTGTACTTTCGCGGATTTTCCCCGCCTGGTGTCACACACAGGGAGCCAGCTTTTGCAAAGGTTAGCCGGTTTTTATGCTCTGAAGTCCCTCCCTGAAAATGGCGTCTGGGCGAGCGAGGTTTCTGGAGGCTCTTTTTGCCCCACTCGCAAGAGTTTCACGCAAGAGGACAGTAGACAGACATAGACAGGTCACACTCACAGTCTTTCACAGCTGAGCCCCACTGGGCCGGTGTACTTTCGCGGATTTTCCCCGCCTGGTGTCACACACAGGGAGCCAGCTTTTGCAAAGGTTAGCCGGTTTTTATGCTCTGAAGTCCCTCCCTGAAAATGGCGTCTGGGCGAGCGAGGTTTCTGGAGGCTCTTTTTGCCCCACTCGCAAGAGTTTCACGCAAGAGGACAGTAGACAGACATAGACAGGTCACACTCACAATCTTTCAGAGCTGAGCCCCACTGGGCCGGTGTACTTTCGCGGATTTTCCCCGCCTGGTGTCACACACAGGGAGCCAGCTTTTGCAAAGGTTAGCCGGTTTTTATGCTCTGAAGTCCCTCCCTGAAAATGGCGTCTGGGCGAGCGAGGTTCTGGAGGCTCTTTTTGCCCCACTCGCAAGAGTTTCACGCAAGAGGACAGTAGACAGACATAGACAGGTCACACTCACAGTCTTTCACAGCTGAGCCCCACTGGGCCGGTGTACTTTCGCGGATTTTCCCCGCCTGGTGTCACACACAGGGAGCCAGCTTTTGCAAAGGTTAGCCGGTTTTTATGCTCTGAAGTCCCTCCCTGAAAATGGCGTCTGGGCGAGCGAGGTTTCTGGAGGCTCTTTTTGCCCCACTCGCAAGAGTTTCACGCAAGAGGACAGTAGACAGACATAGACAGGTCACACTCACAGTCTTTCACAGCTGAGCCCCACTGGGCCGGTGTACTTTCGCGGATTTTCCCCGCCTGGTGTCACACACAGGGAGCCAGCTTTTGCAAAGGTTAGCCAGTTTTTATGCTCTGAAGTCCCTCCCTGAAAATGGCGTCTGGGCGAGTGAGGTTTCTGGAGGCTCTTTTTGCCCCACTCGCAAGAGTTTCACGCAAGAGGACAGTAGACAGACATAGACAGGTCACACTCACAGTCTTTCACAGCTGAGCCCCACTGGGCCGGTGTACTTTCGCGGATTTTCCCCGCCTGGTGTCACACACAGGGAGCCAGCTTTTGCAAAGGTTAGCCGGTTTTTATGCTCTGAAGTCCCTCCCTGAAAATGGCGTCTGGGCGAGCGAGGTTTCTGGAGGCTCTTTTTGCCCCACTCGCAAGAGTTTCACGCAAGAGGACAGTAGACAGACATAGACAGGTCACACTCACAATCTTTCAGAGCTGAGCCCCACTGGGCCGGTGTACTTTCGCGGATTTTCCCCGCCTGGTGTCACACACAGGGAGCCAGCTTTTGCAAAGGTTAGCCGGTTTTTATGCTCTGAAGTCCCTCCCTGAAAATGGCGTCTGGGCGAGCGAGGTTTCTGGAGGCTCTTTTTGCCCCACTCGCAAGAGTTTCACGCAAGAGGACAGTAGACAGACATAGACAGGTCACACTCACAGTCTTTCACAGCTGAGCCCCACTGGGCCGGTGTACTTTCGCGGATTTTCCCCACCTGGTGTCACACACAGGGAGCCAGCTTTTGCAAAGGTTAGCCGGTTTTTATGCTCTGAAGTCCCTCCCTGAAAATGGCGTCTGGGCGAGCGAGGTTTCTGGAGGCTCTTTTTGCCCCACTCGCAAGAGTTTCACGCAAGAGGACAGTAGACAGACATAGACAGGTCACACTCACAGTCTTTCACAGCTGAGCCCCACTGGGCCGGTGTACTTTCGCGGATTTTCCCCGCCTGGTGTCACACACAGGGAGCCAGCTTTTGCAAAGGTTAGCCGGTTTTTATGCTCTGAAGTCCCTCCCTGAAAATGGCGTCTGGGCGAGCGAGGTTTCTGGAGGCTCTTTTTGCCCCACTCGCAAGAGTTTCACGCAAGAGGACAGTAGACAGACATAGACAGGTCACACTCACAATCTTTCAGAGCTGAGCCCCACTGGGCCGGTGTACTTTCGCGGATTTTCCCCGCCTGGTGTCACACACAGGGAGCCAGCTTTTGCAAAGGTTAGCCGGTTTTTATGCTCTGAAGTCCCTCCCTGAAAATGGCGTCTGGGCGAGCGAGGTTCTGGAGGCTCTTTTTGCCCCACTCGCAAGAGTTTCACGCAAGAGGACAGTAGACAGACATAGACAGGTCACACTCACAGTCTTTCACAGCTGAGCCCCACTGGGCCGGTGTACTTTCGCGGATTTTCCCCGCCTGGTGTCACACACAGGGAGCCAGCTTTTGCAAAGGTTAGCCGGTTTTTATGCTCTGAAGTCCCTCCCTGAAAATGGCGTCTGGGCGAGCGAGGTTTCTGGAGGCTCTTTTTGCCCCACTCGCAAGAGTTTCACGCAAGAGGACAGTAGACAGACATAGACAGGTCACACTCACAGTCTTTCACAGCTGAGCCCCACTGGGCCGGTGTACTTTCTCGGATTTTCCCCGCCTGGTGTCACACACAGGGAGCCAGCTTTTGCAAAGGTTAGCCGGTTTTTATGCTCTGAAGTCCCTCCCTGAAAATGGCGTCTGGGCGAGCGAGGTTTCTGGAGGCTCTTTTTGCCCCACTCGCAAGAGTTTCACACAAGAGGACAGTAGACAGACATAGACAGGTCACACTCACAGTCTTTCACAGCTGAGCCCCACTGGGCCGGTGTACTTTCGCGGATTTTCCCCGCCTGGTGTCACACACAGGGAGCCAGCTTTTGCAAAGGTTAGCCAGTTTTTATGCTCTGAAGTCCCTCCCTGAAAACGGCGTCTGGGCGAGCGAGGTTTCTGGAGGCTCTTTTTGCCCCACTCGCAAGAGTTTCACGCAAGAGGACAGTAGACAGACATAGACAGGTCACACTCACAGTCTTTCACAGCTGAGCCCCACTGGGCCGGTGTACTTTCGCGGATTTTCCCCGCCTGGTGTCACACACAGGGAGCCAGCTTTTGCCCAAACAAGGTTTCTGACCCATTTCCATGGTTACACTCACTTATAGAAATCTAATTAGGAGCTTTGCACTTCAGATTGTTTTTTCTCAAACCTTCCTTTAACCATGATTGCGAATAGTAAGTTATTAAAAATATACTGAAGTCTGGTTGCCATTCTCTAAACTGAGGTTACTGTCAAATCTCTAAGCTTACTGCAATATCTTTATAACCTATATCACTATTGCTAGGACCCAGTCTTTAGAAAAAAAAGACAATATAAAATTTACCTGAATGGTAATAAATGCTGATTCAAATGCTTAGAGACAATTTAGCAAAAATCTGCCTCAAAGAAGGGAGGCATTGGTGGTGGGAATGTTGCATTGGTGAAGGGGGGTTTTCTGTTTATGTCTGAAAGCCAACAACACTTATGCTTGTAATCATGGTGCTTAAGTAAAGATTTTATATATAAAAATTTTCAAAGTATGTCAGTTTTCCCACTTGGTGCAGTAGGTTTGGCCACAGGAGTATAAGCCACTCCTATTTGCCCCTGCTTCTCAGTAGACAGATAGAAAAACCTGGAAGACACATGTCTCACCAGAAGTCTTCATAGCATCATCACATAGTTGTCAAAAATCCCTTTTCTAAGGCTGAAGAACTAGTTCAAGTGGTAGTGTACTAGGCTATCCTGGTGAAGACCCCAATTTTATCATTGGCACCATAAGAAGTGGCCTTAGGAGCAAACATTAAACTGCCATGCCCATTTTCCCTTCGCCTATATAAGAACCCCTTTTCCAATGGTGCTGCAAGGACAGAGAGATAATCTTGCTTCATATTCAGTGACATTTGCTAGATATTTCTATTATTTGACTCTTGGAACAACTGCCAGAAGATTAATTGCAGGAAAAGATTGGAATTTATGCTCTAAATATGCATCTCGTTGCCTATGGGGAGGCAGATGGGAGGGGCTGAATGCCTGATAAGCAGCTGAACGTTTTAGTTTTATTTCCCCTCCTCAGGTACTACAATTACTCCTGTGATGGCTGAGTATTAAAAATAAAGAAACCTCCAGAGAGCACAGGCCCCCCAGTTCCTTCAGACATCAATAGAGGTGACATGACAAATGAGCAAGTGTCAATTGCCTTCAGACTTTGTAAGTGCATATGACAGTCAGATTCATAGCAAATGATTTCAATGAGGTTAATGTTATTCAAGTCAGTGACTAGAAATTAATCGTTGCACCATTATTTTAGTGTTAACAAGACACTTTAGAGGAATCATTTGACAAAGACTATTCACATTAAATGGAGAGAAGCACGAATGTCAAAAGTGAAGTATCAGTGGACAAATGCTTTAGAGAACTATGAGCAAATCTTCAAAATAGACTCAATGATTTGGGAAATGTGTTATATTTTTTGATCTCATGAAGCACCCAAAGTTTTTTAAATATAAGCTATGAACATTCCTACTCCCATTAAAAAGTGAAGGAACTATTAGAATGCAATAAAAATCATCATCGCAGATAAAGTTCATTGAACAATTCTGATGCATTAAGAATTATTATAGGACATTATGTTGTACTGAAATATCAAATATGATCCCAGCCCTCAGCTAAAGAAAATCATATCACAGAGAGTTGAACTAATCTGATCAAGATCAATTTTTTTAGGGCACAACTGGTTGGGTTTTTGCAGATGAAAATATCTCCCCTTATTCTGTTTTAGACTCGCTCCTATTAAAAATGTTTTCTTCTCACAGAAGAGCAAACTCAGGTTTCTCAAATCAAATAAACATCAGAGTAGTAGGAAGTATGGTTTAATTTGAGGGGTGTCATAAATTCCTTTGTACTTTCTCAGATCTGAAATTTCTATTTGATTCCTTTGCCTTCTTCATATTTCATTGCTCTTATTTTCCAACATCTCTTTCCTTTGAGCAAATTTTCTTTGTATCTATGAACACAGTGATAATAACTGTTGTCAGGCTATTGGCTGTTCATTCAGTTATTTATATTAGAGTTTTCTAAACTTATTTGACCTTTCCCTCCCCTCCTTGTTTTTGGTTTTTGGGCTACAGCCAGTGGTGCTCAGGGACTCTGTGCCCATCTAGTGCCCCTTGTGGACTTGGGGAAATCATGAGATGCCTGGGCTTATACCTGGGTTGACTATGTGCAAGGCAAGAGCTCTCCCCACTGTATTATTTCCCCAGTCCTCTTTCACCCTTTATTCTTGTACGTAAAAGTTTTGTTTAAATTGAATCATCATGCATAACAAAGCTGCAAAGTTTTCATACTTGAGTTTTGTGCATACTATGTTCCATCACCAATCCCTTCACCAGTGTTCACTTCCCTTAACCAGTGTACTAGTTTCCCTCCAGCCCCCAACCTGCCTCTATGGCAGACATGTTTTTCTTTTTTTCCTTCCCCCTCTCTCTTTTAGACATTGTGATTTACTGTACTGTTATTAACAGGGAATCTTACATATTAATTTTCCTCCTGTCAGCATCCAATCTTCATCCTGAGTGACAACTTCCATCTCTCATTGTTGTAATATTCCCTTCCCTGATCTATCCCCCACTCTTAACCTCCCCCCACAGTGGCCCCTTTTCAGTTAAAAAAATCACTCAGTGCCTCTCTGAAAATCTACCTTCACCAAGCAAACTAATGAAAAGCACCTTCCAATTGTACCTATCAATTGTACTGTAACCATGGATTGTTTTAATAACTCCCGGGAGAAGGCTGTATCCCCACATTGGCGAAGACTAATTTGTTTTTCCCCCATTAATTGTATTTTTTTGAGTATTGCTCACATATTCTTGTTTCTTTGTAAATCGAGTACTTTTGAATTATGTCATGAACATTATACCTATTATATGTTGGAGTCTCTAAATCTGTTATATTTCTCAGTGGAATGTTGACTTGCTTTGGAGGGTAATCAACTTGTTAGACCCAAAGTATGAACTCCTTCTCTTAGACAAATAACATAAAATTAATTTTAGCTCTTCCATTTAAATATGGTTTACCTAGGGTCGATCTCTCACTTGCATGATTAAGAGGTTAACCAGAAGTTTGAGTGGAGAATTTGATGAGTTCTTTTTCTTTTCTTACCATGAATTTCATACCTTCACTTCTCAGAGTTCATGGATGTCCCCAACTCTGTTATTTGTTTCTTTAGGCCAGAAAGATTATGAGCAATCATGGGCTGTGGACTTACTCGTTGAGGAGGAAGTTGAGAGGCAAGGGATGAAAAAGGAAAGAGAAACATACTGAGCACTATTCCCTTCTTTCAAGGGTTAAATCCTTTCAGCAATCTATTTAATATTTGTTACGTTTACTACCTTGTGAAAATTCCCTCTGATTTTTTTTTGAGTCAAGGACCTACAGTTGTTGTTTATAAGAAGTTGATTGAAGAATAGATGCATGTGCCACACTAAAGAATTATCTTTTGAAAAAAATGAGCATTTTGGAAATATATATCTAATAAACATAAAGGCATATATGAAAATGGATGCAAACACATACAATTAACAGGATATTCTTGGGAGTTAACATATCCCCAAAATGTTAGATATTAGATCAAGGATTCTGAATTCCTGTTCTCAGTCCTGGATTACAAAGTTTACCAATATGTAGTGAATGCTCCCACTTCTGCTTCCATATTTGTTCTAAAGTAGTTTGTCAGTATAATCTTCCTAAAGCAATAAGATAATAAAAATGTTAGACTTGTGGTCCAGTTATATAACCTTTTCAACCCTTCAATTTTAATACAAATTATTCATGGGTAGTATACACATGATTGCTGTGGTTAAATTCCAATGTAATTTTCCAGTAAAATAAGCCATAGTCTATGGGCTGTCACTGGTTGACCTTTGGTAAAAGCTATAGAACAAATAAAGAGAAAATTATTTAATAAGGTCTTCAGTGTTAAGAGAAATAAAAATGCAACAATATCAGATTGTTGATACTGTGACTTTTTATTAAGCAATAAAAAACAGCACATATAAAACAAACTCACTTTTATCTCTTTACATTCAAGATCTAAACATGAAAACACTATTACCAGCCCTGTCTTGATTCTAAGCACAGACATCATCTGTTCATCAATTCTGAAAAATTCAAATGAAAAAATCCAGTTTTGATTTAGCTGTGACGTAGTTTCTTATAGCTGTAACCATCTTTTTATATTCTGTATTTATCACTGAAGTGTATATTTATGGTGTGACAATTGGGACTATTTCATTTATTTATTTATTGGCTTATGTGGCCAAAGACTTTGCATGTAATTACCAACAGTGCCTTGTTAACCACACATAGGAAGAGATGATTGTGAAGAAATTTATTCACATCAATATCAATATTCACAGGAAGAGTAATTTTTAAAACGTGTATGTAAATGCATTAATGTTTTTCAGCAGTTGAAAAATCATAAAATCCTGCCTAAATCAAAATATTCTTAAGGAAACCAAAAAATAAAACAAAAACTCAAGCTATGTCATGGAAGCTAGCTAGATCTTTTGTTATTTTTTCTAAGTAATTAAATGAGGCATATTTACAAAAAAAAAAGATATGTCAACTTTTTCTAATTCCTACACTTTTTTTTTTGGTTTTTGGGTCACATCTGGCAGTGTTCAGGGGTTACTCCTGGCTCCACACTTGGAGATCGCTCCTGGCAAGCTCGGGGAATCATATGAGATGCCAGGATTTGAACCAATGACCTTCTGCATGAAAGGCAATCGCTTTATCTCCATGTTAATTCGCTGGCACCCATCCCTACACCTTTATTTTATTATTGGTTCTATTCTTCCTTGCCCTCACTTCTCTTCTAGAAAAGGGAATATAGTTTGCCATAACCACAAATATAGGTGAGCAAGACTACAAATTACTTTAGATGAGTCAAATGTGATTTTCTAGAATTAATCAAAAACAGGACTAATTATGACCTTAAATTAAATTAAGCTATTTTATTTTAAAATATCAGATCCAATATTATTTTATTTTTAATAAAACTAAATTAGTTTTACATTTCAGCAGTTTAAGTATTTGGTTTCTAATGTGTATGATCCTATAAAGATGGATATGTCTTCTGTACTATTCTGATTTATAAATTACTTACTCCTATTTTATTTGGTTGTTCAAAATGTGGTACATAAGTTTCATGTCTTAGGATCACCACTTGATAATTTTTATAAAAATTCAGATATCTATTGGCATCCTTGAATAGAAATCTCAGTATGTAGTGCAGTAAAGTAAAGTAAAGGTAAATATAAAATTTGTGAGCAAGAAAAAGATGATTTTAAAACTTGGTAATTCTGGGGACATCTGAGGACATTTGTGTAGGTTTGCCTTAACTTCAAGCAACTGTCATTTTATTTTATATTTTTAACAAATAGTTGGGATACAGGACAATGTATTCTGGTTGAGCTACAACTCTGAGTGTTGTAATTAATTGGAATCTAAAGAAAATTAGTATATTTTTCTGCCGTTCCCATTGTATTCCATTAAAATCTAGTTTAATTGACTTAAATGCTTAAAAGTCTTCAGAATCAAAAGAAGTGGAATAAAATAAACAGCTATTAAAAATAGCAGGTTCAGGAATTTATATTGTTCCATTCTACCCTCGGTAAATTATGCATTGTTCAAAAACCCAAGTTTTTGTTTTGTCGAAATGTAAAACAGGTCTCTTGTAGAGCATGCTTATTTTAATGTCAAATAATAACCACACTGAAGCCTCAAGCAAGCAGGGCAGGAAAGCATAGCACTGTCTGCAGAAAGATGACAATTTAAAAAATTCAAATGCCTCACATGAAGGCTTCCATCAATAATTCTGTAGCGATGTCATTGCTCATTGCCATGTCCATATAAATATCCTGTGGTGACTACACCTACAGATCTTAAAGCTCTCATTTGACTTTGCCTTGGCAGAATAAAATAGGATTTTACAAGATCTAATAAAAGTGCATTTAGATTCTGATGACAGTTTTGAATGCAATTGTCAAGTGAACAAATAGGGGTTTCGAATGCGCCTTTCTGATGGTTTCTACAAAAGCGAATTAGAGTGGGGAGAAGTGGTAATTTGGGGGATAATTTAGGCAAGTGAGGAAAATATAGTTTGGGTTCTGAATGATTTATCCAGGTTTCTATGTTGATCTAATCCATCTTTGTCATGACTCATTCTTGCTTTTTCTGTAGCGCTGTTGGCTGTGTTACACTTTTAGTGTGATTCTAGCTGATAACATTTCGTGGTCTGAAAGGCTTTCTAGGCTTTAAATCTGTATGAAGTGATCATTCTAGTGGTAGTAAACATTTATTGAAAGCATAAGTGTCAATCTTGACTCTAATTACTTTAGTACTCATTTATTCTGGGGAATGGCTCTATGAGGAAGATATTAATATTTTCACTTTAGAGATGAAATTACCAAGGGCCAGACAGCTAATGTAATTTGCAGCAAGTTGCAGGTTCAGGATTCTAAAGTTGTCTAATTCTAAGGCTGGCTATTACCAACTGTGTTATGATAATAACGTTGAAAATAAGGTAACTCTGGGACCTGAGCTATAGCTCAGTGGTAGGATGCTTGCCTTGCATTTGGCTGACCCAGGACAGATGGCGATTTGATCCCCAGTGTCCCATATGGTCCCCCAAGCCAGGAGCGATTTCTGAGCACATAGCCAGGAGTAACCCCAGGAGTAAACCCTGAGTATCACCGGGTGTGGCCCAAAACAACCAACCAACCAACCAACCAACCAACCAAACAAACAAACAAACAAAAGGCAACCTTGATGCTACTTTTGGTTTGTATTATACAGCTTGGTTAACAGCAACTAGAACATAACAGAAAAAAACTGGGAAGAAAAACAGTAGATTAAAAGGAGTCAGCTATTTTAATCTACAGGACTGTAATGACGTAATAACTCCCTAAAAAATGGATGTGGGAGGAACTAGACATGTCTCTTTCCTCTCTATTCTCTTTCCTGGGCAATTATATGGGATCCTGGCTTTCCAAGAAAGTCAGGGATTTTGCTTAATTTTGTTTTGGGGGATACACATGTCAGTATTTAGGGTTCACTCTTGACTCTATGTTCATAAATCACTCATATCCATGCTCAGGGGACATATTTGTTACTAGGGATAGAACTAGGGTTGGCCACATTCCAGGCCAGTGCCCTATCTACAGCACTGTCTTTTTTGGACCAAGAGAAGTTGTATGTGTTGGAATATAGGCATTAACCTGTTGGCTCCCAAGATAATCTTTACAATTAGGCTAAGTCTTATGGAAGCAAGTTATGTGGGTGTCCTCTCCTAGGCAAATATCTATAGCGCCATTCCCATTCTTTTAGCTTTATTCCCATTCTTTTACAATCGTCTTCCTTAAGATTTCCTGACGAGCCACTTAAGCCTGAAAGCACTACCTATATAAACAACCCAGCCCCCTAATAAATTTGCTATTGACCATAAGTTACTAGTCCAGGCTAGTCAGTAAACCATCATTAGTCAGTAGTCCATCTCTTATTCGTTATTTCTGAGTCTGCAAACCAGGTGTCCCATATCACTCGACAGTACAGCCAATATCTCTGGGACTGTCCCGTTGGTCTTTCGGCATCTTGTGAGATTCTTGTGTAGAAGCATATCACTTTTGTCCTTTGTGGATTTTGCTTGGTCCTGTTTTTTGAGTGGGTATACATGTGGCAGTGCTTTGGAGTTGCTTCTAGCATACTCCAAGATGCTGAGGAGACTCGTAGTGGCAGAGCCTGAGCTTTCCATATGCAAAACATGCACACTAGACCTTTGAGCTATTTCTCTGGACCCTTGTTTCTCTTTTTAATCTCACCCATACTACTGTGATCTTATATCCCACTTTCCACACCCATAAAATTTTAGTTCTTCCATGATTAAAACAATCCCAAATATGTGACCCTTGCATATCTTATTATAAATCTATTTTATATCAATAGATAAAAATATAATATAAGCATATTATATTTATAATATATAATCTAATATAAACATATTCTAAGTATAAAATTATTATATTATGAAATATAAAATAGATATGAACATATTTATTATTAATGCTTCAAATACATGAACTCATTTCATCTGTTTATTGATAACCTGGGGGTTATTGTTATTCCCATTTTTGAGCTAAGAGAAACCAGATCTTGAAAATTAAATTCTTCAGTGGCAACTAGACCCCAAAATAGTGTTCTATACACGTTTGTTACTCATCAACACATGAGTTAAAAATCACAAACTCACTAGCCAGGCAATGGAAGAGAATGCGTAATAGAATGAATCGAGTAAATTTTACTTCTAAAATTCACCGGGTGCTTTCATTAACATTATTTTGTTATTTTTCCAAAAGAAATTCAAAATCAGTCTTGAATGTAGAAAAATGCAGTGCACAGCATCAACATTCCCTCATAGAATAAGGAGTGCAAGCTTATTCAAGTTCAGTATTTTTTTTAACCACATAAAATATTCCTTTAAATCCTGATGGATGCAAACGTAGAAACTCCTGCCAAACATTGCTGCAATATGGTTCAAGGAACTCAGCAGAAGTGAGGAAAGAAGGGTAGGAAACTATCAGGGGAAAAGCCTTGCTACATCTTTGCTTTATCTAAAATACAGCTGAACTGCTGAAATTTAAAGTCCCTTAGGGTTGCAAGAACAACAATAAATGAGTGATAAATAAAAAATATTGCCATGAAAATCAATATACTGTACAGAAAAATAAATGACTAGGGAATAAGCATCTTGTTTTGTGTTCTATGAATTTTCTCTGGCATGAGCCAATCTTTTGTTAATGGTTTCTGTTACCTATTGATGAAACTATCGTGAAGCCAGGCCCCTGTTAAAGAATTGAAAGACTGAGAGACTTAAACATGATTATAGGAGTCCTGGAAAGTAATTAATGAAATGAAAATGATAATGATACCACTATCAACCCCAAATTCCTGAGTCTTCTCAGAATCTGAATCATGGCTCAATTAGGTTTCTTTAGATATTTCTGCCTTTCCCCCAATGTATTTGCCCAATGTTTTTGGTAGAAGCAAAATGGTTTTCTCATGTATACATTTTGTGCAAATATAGGATAGTTTGTAATGAAAAGTCAGTTGAACTCAGTACTTCTCACATGTTATGGATTGTAGCTTGAAAATCTTTGACAATATTACAGCCAAGTTTGTAAGTTATGCTGGTTTTGATTGTACCACAATCAAACAGCTGACTGCCCAATCCCTTCTATATCTATGCAGGATTCTCATGCCCACTGTTAAGTGCCAGTTACAACTTTGTGCATAGATCTACACTTTGAAATACTTGAAGGTTTTACCTTGATGAAAGGAACTGACTCAAGGAGGCTTCTATAAGTAATCAAAGTAGCTCATTCTTCTAACTACAGACTTGGAGTTTTTTTTAACACCCAAAGCCAAAACCATGTCAAGATCCCTCTGGCTTTATGGTATGAGGTCAAGAAGGTTGCTATTCTGAGAACAATTATCTTTTGTAGAGTTAGCAATGCATTTAAAAATTAGATTTTTATATGTTCACACAGTGTCTGTTGAGTGTTCTTTTAGAATTATTTGTCCATTTTTATTTGAGTTTCAAATACATTAGCGTAAGGCCTTCAAACATTATTTTGTAATATATCTACTTAAATATAGTGAACTATATCTCTTTCAAGTCTAGAACCATTTAGTGCAAATTTCCTGCTCTTTTACTTCTTGATCAATTTTGCCATAGGAGATGTTTATGCAAGCCAACAATACTCAGTTCCTTTTTAGTTGCTATCCAGTGGATCTATGTCTCTCCTCTCTGACACATTTTAATCTCTTCTCTTTGTATTTTCCTTCTGTACATTCAGATGTAGATTCTGTTTATGACTACATTTTTTGTTATTGTGGAATTGCAAAATAAATCTCATTAAAATATCTTTGCTTTTAGGAGTTGGATAGACAGTACTATGGGTAGGGTGCTTGTCTGGCATGCAGCTGACCCAAATTTAATCCCTTCCACCATACATATATGATCCCCAAGACTACCAAGCTAAGTAGAGGCAGAAAAAAGCCCTGAGCACTAGTAGGTCTGGCTTGAAAATCAAATGAAAATGAATTCTTTGCTTCTTACCTCCTCATATATTGTCCCTATGTCATTTTTTTCTATCCTCTTCTGTTAGAATACTGATATAAATCATCAATTTTTTCCCATTTTATCTTTTAGTTCATTTCAAAGCTATCTTTTTATAGACTTGCTTTATTATTTTTATCCAAAACTATTTAATTTTTGTTCTGCTTTGTTTTGATTACTAGCTTTAATTTTTTGTTGTACTTAGCATAATTATTATGCTCTTTAATAATCTCTATTTTATAATTCTGGACAGATTATCTCACTTGATCAATTTCTATCAGCTTCTACTTTGGCGTCCTATTTTCTGGGTTTATCATGCTGTTTTGTTTTTTCAAACTTAGGAGGATTTTTGATTCCTTACTCGTAAATGTAATCTTTAAGGACTCTTAATTATTTTATTCAAGTATCTGGATGTAATCAATAAGTCTCTGAAACTTTTAAATGAAATTTTAGTCTTGAGGTAAGGTTGGCCCATGTTGAAAAATGAGTTGGGTTCCAAGCTCAACTGTGCCTGATTTGGGTTGTAAACATTTTGTTTTTCTCATTGACTCCATTGCTTATGGACATTGTCAATTTTGGCTACTGATAGAGCTAGGTTTTCTCCTTAATCTAAAATCAAGGATCTAATTTTACACAGAGATTCTCATTAGACTCTGGCCACTTGGATAAGACTTGCTCTGTCCTGTGTAACTTAAAGGCTTTGCGAACAGTCACCCATATTGACCAAAAGCCAGGTAATAGCCTTAAGTTAAAACAAATTTTAACTTCTTTGGTTTTTAGTTCTCTGGGAGTGTCCCTCACTTTATTCCCATTTATTAATAGCTCTAAAATTTCTATTTAAAATACTTCAATATCCATACAAAACCTAGAAACCCAAATGGAAATCAACTGTATTCTCACAGTAGGTTACTGAGGTTATTGAAGAAGATCTTAACTACATGCAATCATATAGATGAGTTTTATTGTGTTGAATAAAAAGGAAAATGAAAACAGGAAGTGCAGGGGGCAGAGTGATAGCTCAGCAGTAGGGTGTTTGCCTTACACGCAACCAACCTGGGAAGGACCCAGGTTCGATTTCTGGCATCCCGTATGGTTCCCTGAGCCTGCCAGGAGTGATTTTTTTTGAGTGAAGAGCCAGTAATAATCCCTGAGCGCTGATCAGTGTGGCCCCCAAACAAAAACAAAATAAAACAAAACAAAAAAATAGAAAACAGGAAGTGCAGGTTGCCTAAATCCTTAAGTCTTATGTCCAAGTACAGGCACCAGCAATGGGTATTAATAAGCCATCTAGGTCTGATCACCCAGAGTTGGAAGGAGTTAAAGAGTTAAAGGAGAACCCTAAAAGAAATTTCTGGGCTTTGGAAATGTTGTCAATTTTTTGTCTGGGTTTAGTTGATCAGAATAAAAATTCTTCTAAGCTAACTACCATTTTGTTTATGACAAAAGCTTATTAATTTTTTCTTTAATCACAACTAAACACATTTTCAGTTGTTCTTACAGTCTATATCTGCATAGAAATGCCTCAAAAATATTAAAGCTAAAATATCAAGCAACACAGTAGTAAAATATTAAGTAATACAATAACACAACAGCAGATGTAATTTCCAAAGCTCAACCGAAGCTATACTGTTTCTCACAAAAGTCTTGAAGATAAATGCACGTTTAATTCTTTAATAAATTCTGCTCCAAGGACCACAGGCAGTGAGAAATGAAGGAGCAGGACTCATTTTTCTCATGTCATCTTTCTAGATACCTATATCATTTCTACCACTTTACACTCAAGGCATTTTCATGTCTAAGTAAAATTCAACTATAAATAAATAAACTACAGTGCTCACAGCAGCAGTTTATTTGTAGAGGAGAGAAGATCTGTTTTATTAGCAGGAGGGTATATTTACGTATTTAATAGCCATTGTTTACACATTTGCTAACAGGATCATTCATAGTTTTTGCAGATGAGGAGCATCAAGTGGATAACATATTACAGATGATGCAAGATGCTTCGCTTCTGCATAGAGGAAGCTTGCAACTATCATTTTATTGAGGGAAAAACCATATGTCTTTATATATTTTTTTGCCTGGCTTTACACATTTAGCAAACATTCCTAAAATATAATAAACTTTCAGTACTGTTTTTCAAACACACAATCATGATTACCTACCCATCCTTTTAAAACATATCTGATTTTAAATTATGTCCCCTTCCTCAGAGAGCTCTCACATTTCACAGGAATGTGATGGAACAAGAATATTTCATTATAACTGTGTTATAACTGTGTTCTGCTTCCATCTTCTCTAAAGCAAAACATTGTCTTATGGTTCTTGAGGAATCTTTTTATCAATAGAAACTTGATTCCTAAGCTGTGAAAATTGAAATGAACCAATGCTTTCTAAATATAGTATTTTAAGGCATTCAGCTGAATGTAGGAACGGAGGCAGACCCTAAAACTACTAAAATGGTGCCCTCAATCTTCCTAGACGTGGGACCCTTGATAGGAAGCATTTCAAACACACTTCTGTCATGATGCTCTTGGGGGTCTTTGGACAACAAAAGTCTAGAGATATTAGATAACAGTGGAGTGACTGTGATCACACAAGAATGATGCATAGGTGTGGTGATTAGCTCATTTGTTTCCTGTTTGTTCCTATTTTCTCACATTACTCAGGCAAGCAAACCTAACCTTAGCATCTAGCTAGCATAATTTACTCAGAAACCAAAGGACTGAACAGTGCATAGATATGCTGTAATGACAGATGGCACTTACATGCATGTATAAGTCTGATATCTGACACACAGCAAGAAGCAAATCAATGCAAGTGATGATGGTAACGCTATCTCTCTACAAGATGACAAACATACCTGAAGGCAGAATCTCCTTTGTGTGTGTGTGTGTGTGTGTGTGTGGTCAAACTCTGAATTCTGAGGGCCAGGCACTGAGGAAGAGCTCTTGAGGTACATAGGAAGTGTGAGTGTTATGTGAGCAGCAGACATTTCAAATCAGGGAAAGAAGAGTAGATAAAGGGGTGAGTTCAATTTGATTAAATAGACCTTGGAAGAGGAAAGAGTTTTTATAGTCTAAGATTTGTGTGAATTTTTACCAAATCATACAGTCTTAGGAAAAAGTGATGGATGGGCTAGACAGATAACTCAATGGGCTGAGCACAGTGTGGTCTTTCAAAGGAGGATTTTTACCAAATCATACAGTCTTAGGAAAAAGTGATGGGTGGGCTAGACAGATAACTCAATGGACTGAGCTCATGATTTGCATGCCAGAGGCTTAGATTCGCACTGCATGGTCCCCTGAGAAATCCCAAGAATGATGTAAAGCACTAAGCCAGGAGTAGAACCTGAGTACTGCCAGGTGTGAATAAAAAGATATATGTAAAAAAAAAAATCAATGATGAAAGAATATTGCGGGCTCTCGTTTACTCCTTTATTTGTTATTTGTGTGTCCTCAAAGAGCTCCCAGAATGAGAAATTGATTCCTATCCCCTTCTCCCCTTTTGCGGGGGAGATCTTGGTAATATTTATCCCTTTTGGGGGGGAGATCTTGGTAATATTTATCCGCAGCAAATAATCCACACAGACAGGAGGGTTAAGGGGTAAAAGACTGGGCGAAGAGAGTCCTTTGTTAGCCTGCTGCTAGCTCCAAAAAACACCTGGAGCCATCCAGCAAATTCTCCCAAAAGACCTCGAGCAACTCTCTCCCAAACTATTTATTCCACTCTTAACAGCGCCCCCACCTGGAAGGTCAAGGTGGGACAACAGGCAAAGAATAATCTTATGGAAAGGTTTTCATATACTATTTATATGATAATAATTTTCTAGAAAAACTTGAGTCAAAATATCTACAAGATGATTTTATGATGAATACTACTGGAATTAACTGAGATCTTCCCTGTATGTTACTTAAAACCTGGGAGATAATTTAAGTGGTAGAAAAGATACTTGGCATGGACAAGTCCTTGAGTTCAATCCCACCATCCTATATGCACCTCCACTCCTGCTCTGTAGCCCCTGATTTACAAATGAAACACTCACATTCTTTTTGTTGATTTACCTGGGAGGACAAAACCCAACAGTGATGTCTGTCTTCATTTGGAACTTGATTATAAACTTTACTCCATCAACCTTGGCCACCATATTTTCATTGTAGGTCAGCAGGCAAGGAAGCTTGCCAGCCTTGTTCAGATTAGAGTCTAGTATTCTGAGGATTTGCTTGATGAGAAACTCTGAGGTCAGAAAACCATCAGCTTCTTAAGTTTCTTCATCACCTCAGGGTTCATGCGGGGGCTATCCATAGCTTGGGCCTCATCGAAGTGCTGCTGTTCCCTCCCGACACAAATGGAGAACTTGGGGCAGAGGGTGGACTTGAACCTGATGGTACCCAAGAAGCACTTACCCTTCCGTGAATCACAAGCTATACCATCTCCTGAAACTTCTGAAACTTGCAGTGTTTTCCATACAGAACATCTTACACAGCAACACAATAATTAGAAAAGAGAAACCCTCATATTCTTAATGACAACTGCATGGAGGTTGCAAAGCCACGTGAACTGGGATGGCACGGAGAGAAATCCACCTCCATCCAGCCCCATCGTTAATTATTTAACACAACAGTCTGGTTTCGACTTCCTGCCAGTCCCCAAATTTTAATCCTTTCAGTGAGAGGCCATTTTTATAACCATTTAGCTGTCTTTTTCACCTACATTCTTAGCTCTGAAATATTCCCCCAACAACGGAAGCCTTCAGGTTTTTTTTTGTCTTGATGGCAAAATGACACTTTTTGTGGTCTTGGTCACTGTCCTGTCCTTTCTTTCCCCAAATCCTCTTTCATCTTAGATTCAATCCACTTAACCTGTTGGAGAGCTGATCAGTGTGGATAAATGGCAGCACCTGTCAATCATCCTAACAATCTGACCATGCAGAAGAAACTCTAAAGGCATCTGAGGTGTGAGGAGGAAAGATTTTCTGTCCAAAGGAGGGATCCTGTGATTCATGAGAAGGTCTCTGATTTAGAGGCCCTTTATTCTCCACTGTCGCAGTCTCTCATTCCACAAAAACAGGTCTGAAAACACATCTCAATCAGTAAGTACTTCTTGTTTTCTTCGGTGGATGATCTTACCAGGAAAATGAAGTCATTTGGAGGCCAGTGGAGCTGGACAGTGGCCTTCTCTCGCTCTCTCCTGAAAGCATCATTTCAGATCCTGAAAGTTGGCAGGAGAAAATAGGTTATACAAATGAAAGAAGTAAAACACTTTCTTTTCTTTTGCTACTTGACTGCTGAATGTTTTACAGCTTTGTAATTTGCAGAGACTGGCTCCCTCCTTTTGTGCCTTACTTTATCAAGCTACATAATTACATCTGCTAAAACCCAGCATCTAATTCTGCCTTTCATGCATGTATACCATACATCACCACTGGTGACATTCCTTTTAGCTCTTTTGCGTTGCCTAGCACTTTCATTTGCTATTTTTTCCCCCTTCTCCGTACCAATGTAGACAATCAGTTTTATAAGGCGTCTTCTTACTGAGACTGACCTTACTCCCATAAAACAAAGATCATTGGGTATTGCATGCTATGAAGACTGTACTTGAGGTTTTACATGAACTGTCTATATTTCTCTTTTCCCTCCTTCTCCCCCTTCTTTATTCTTTCTAGTTATCTTGTCCTTAAAGTTATGGTAGCTTCTACATGTATTAAATTTGAGTTAACAGTCAAAGCTTTGTGGCTGGGGTCTAGAAGTTCTACAGAGAGGCATTTGGAGTGTTCATCTTTTCTCTTGCTTCTTAGAACTGGGAGACATTTGAGATTGTTATTTCTTCTCTGCAGAGAATTAAAGTTGCTTTTCCTATATATTTGTTTGAGTTGAAGATACATCATCTGTATTACATAGCTATAATATAACAGCTATATTATCAGCTATACCAAAACAGATGCACTCCCAGAAATATGAAATGATATTTTTATTTGTAAAAATATGGATAGACTTTGAGTATAGAGTGAAATAAGTGAAATAAATCAGAAAGACACAACTGTTCTCCCTTCTATGTGGAACCTTATTTTAAAATGTTTCCAACTCATTCAAAGAGAGCAGACTTCTTGTTGGCAGGGTTAGATAGTTTGAGGATTGGAAATGGAGAAAGCTGGTTATATGAAAAATAAATATAAGGGCTATAATGCACAGCATGTTTATAGTTGACATTTGATAGACCTTATATAAAAATGCTGAGAGTAGGTCCCAAGAGTTGTCATCAGAAGTAAAAATAATTTTATTTTCATTTTATTTCATCTGAGCTAACAGATGCTAAACATTGAGGGAATCATTTTGCACTATGTAAAAATTAGTCCTTTGTTAATGTTTACCGTAAATTTATGGATTGCTATCTCATTGGTATCCAAATATAGCTAGGACGAAGAACATGACTCTGGGGCGTAGGGAGATGGAGGTCAGTCCAGTGTGCTGGAGTGCTTGCTTTTCCTGTTGGAGACCAAGGATCGACTCCAGGTATCACATATGGTCCCTGAGCACTACCAGGAATGGGCTCTGAGGACTGAGCTGGGACTAACCCCTGATTACTACTGGATGAAGTCCCCTTGAGAAACAACAAAAACAGGCCAGTGTGATGGTGCAAGTGGTAAGGTGTCTAGGCAGACCATGGTTTGATTCCCCGATGTCTCATATGGTCCCCCAAGCCAGGAGTGATTTCTGAGTGCATAGCCAGGAGTAATCCCTGAGCATCACTGGGTGTGGTTGTAAAACCAATAAGAAAAAAGGAAGAAGAAAGAAAGAAAGAAAGAAAGAAAGAAAGAAAGAAAGAAAGAAAGAAAGAAAGAAAGAAAGAAAGAAAGAAAGAAAGAAAGGAAGGAAGGAAGGAAGGAAGGAAGGAAGGAAGGAAGAAAGGAAGGAAGAAAGGAAGGAAGGAAGAAAGAAGAAAGAAAGAAAGAAGAAAGAAAGAAAGAAGGAAGGAAGGAAGGAAGGAAGAAATAAAGAAGAAAGGAAGGAAGAAAGAAATAAACAAACAACAAAAACATGACAAAAATGTCATGGGAGAGAATAGATTTATAGAATGACTATATTAAACTTTAACAAGTGTTTGTGTTTGAAAATAAATTACACTTAATTTAATTAGTTTGTTCAGGAAAAACACCATGTATAGATGCATTTATAGAACAGGAAAATGTGACACAATATTTTCCATTCTGAATTTTTTAAGCAACATTTATGTTTCTGCAGAGAAATTCAGACAGTGGCAGTTTTCTTTAGCTTATAGTGAAAGCTCTTTCCTCGTGTTGCTTCTCTCCTTCCTTTCAGAGATGAGTTAAAAATAAATAGCTATGAACCCTACAGATTATTTTGTCAGATATTTTGTCACCGTTCATTTCTGTGAACATAAATATCCACATGCTTTTATCTTCAAGAAAAGTTAATCAGGAGATCTGAGTAGAACAAATATCCCCATGATAATTGGACCATCAGGGATGGACAAAGCAGAATCCTTCTGGATCTTACCCATCAAATTCAAACAGATCAATTGCCCTCTAGTTTCTTTTGATTTTTGATTTCCCTCAGGTGATCTGAGGATAGCAGTTTGAACTGTGAATGATTAAATCCTTTGCTTCCTTACGACTACAGTAAAAGAAAATGTCACATGATCTTTGTGGTGCCAGGAAAGCATTCAACTATAAATTTAACTAGAGTACAGAAAGGACATACCTAAGAATGAAGAGTATTGAGAACAAGCCCATAGCTGACAACATATTCAGTAGTGAAAGGCTGAAAGAAAAAGGATTAGGAGAAAGGACCAGGGTATCCCGGTCAGAAAGATACTGGAAGTCCTTGCCAGAATTACAGGAAGGCAAAAGAAACAGAATGCATCATAGCTGAAAAAGTAAAACTCTTCATGATATAAGTATATGCAGAAATTAAAAAGGCCCCATCAAAAACTGGATACAAGAGCCACCCACTGAGTGAGAGAAACTATTCACCCAATAACCATCAGATAAGGGGCTAATCTCCAAAATATACAAGGCACTGACAGAACTTCACAAGAAAAAAACATCTAATCTCATCAAAAAATGGGAAGGGGAAATAGACAGACACTTTGACAAAAAAGAAATACAAGTGACCAAAAGGCACATGAAAAAATGCTTAACATCACTAATCATCAGGGAGATGCAAATCAAAATGACTATGAGATATCATCTCACACCACAGAGATTGGCGCACATCACAAAGAATGAGAACAAGCAGTGCTGGTGAGGATGTAGAGAGAAAGGAACTCTTATTCACTGCTGTTGGGAATGCTGTCTAGTCCAACATTTATGGAAAGCAATATGGAGATTCCTCCAAAAACAGGAAATTGAGCTCCCATATGATCCAGCTATACCACTCCTAGGGATTTACCCTAGGAACACAAAAATACAATACAAAAATTCCTTCATCACACCTATCTTTATTGCAACACTATTCACAATAGCAAGACTCTGGAAACAACCAAGATGTCCTTCAACAGATGAATGGCTAAAGAAACTGTGGTACATATACACAATGGGATATTATACAGCTGTCAGGAGAGACGAAGTCCTGAAATTTTCCTCTACATGGATGTACACAGAATCTGTTATGCTGAGTGAAATAAGTCAGAGGGAGAAAGATAACAGAATAGTCTCACTCATCTATAGGTTTTAAGAAAAATGAAAGACATTCTTGCAATAATTTTCAGAGAAAAAGGAGAGGAGTCCTGGAAGTTCCAGCTCATGACATGAAGCTCACCACAAAGAGTGGTGAGTGCAGTTAGAGAAATAACTACATTAAGAACTATCCTAACAATGAGAATGAATGAGGGAAGTAGAAAGCCTGTCTAGAGTATAGGTAGGGTGGAGTGGGGAGAAGGGAGATTTGGGACATTGGTGATGGAAAGGTTGCATTGGTGAAGATGGGTGTTCTTTACATGACTGAAACCCAACCACAATCATGTTTGTAATCAAGATGTTTAAATAAAGATATTAAAAACACTGTTAGAACTAAGTAGCAAATTGAATAAGCATAAAATTGTAGGCTACAAAATTAACAGTCAAATATCAGTAACATTTCTATATACTGACAGTGACTAATCTAAATTATAAACAATCCCATTTACAGTAGCAGCAAAATTATAGAAAAGCTGAGAATAAACTTCACTAAAAACATAAAGATATTCTATGCTGAAAACTATGACTTTTGATTGATGGAAAAAAAGAAGACATAAGTTAGAAAAAATATGTTCATAGGCTACAGAATGACTATTGTTTAAATCACTATTATAAACAAAACCCTCTCTAAAATTAGAGGAATCCCTATCAGTGAAATCAGTCCTTACCTTCTGCTTTAAAAAGGAGATAAAACACACTTCCAAATTTTCTATGACATGACAGAAGGCCCCAAATAGGCAAATTACACAAAAGATCAAATTAATACATTTGGATTACATAGGATAACTAAGTAATGATGAAACCTGGGCCTCCTGCGTGCAATACCAGCACACCAGTCCATAGTGCTGACCTCCAATCTCCCTGATGCCCAAAAAGTCATGTCCTTTCTCCAACTGTATTGAGATATAATTTATATAGCTCCATCATAAGTTTAAGGTATACATCATAATGATTTAATTTTCATGTAATGTAAAATCAGTGTTTAGCATCTATTAATCTCATAGATGAAATACAATAAAATAGCTCTAGGGGCCGGAGAGATAGCATGGAGGTAGGGCATTTGTGTTGCATGAAGAAAGATGGTAGTTCAAATCCCAATATCTCATATGGTCCCCGAGCCTGCCAAGAGCAATTTCTCAGCACAGAGACAGGAGTAACCCTAAGCGCTAATGGGTGTGACCCCCCCAAAAAAAAAGAACCTAAAAAATAAATAAAATAGCTCTAGTAATTCAATGAGTGTGGAATAGGCAAGTAAACCCAAGCATATAGTATTTGGAGAGAGAGAATAGTCAATGACTTGAAGTGACTTGAAGACAGCCATTGAATGGTTCTAGGAAAATTAGATATTCATGTATTAAAAAAAATTGAAGGGCCAAAGAACTAGTGAAGTGGACATGGTGAATGTTTTTCATGCAACTGACCCAGATCCTATCCCAAACACATATGGTTCTCAAAGTATGGCCAGAAGTGATCCAGGAGCACAGGACCAGTAGTAAGATCTGAATACTGCTGGGTATGTTCCAAAACAGAAAAGACAAGCAGACCACTATCTTCTGCCACTTACAAAATCCAACTGAAAAAGTGGATCAAAGAAATAAATTTAAGCCAAGAAAACATAAAATATTTTGTTTTTTTTTTTGGGGGGGGGGCCACACCCAGTGATGCTCAGGAGTTACTCCTGGGTATGTGCTCAGAAATATCTCCTAGCTTGGGGGACCATATGGGACACAAAGGAATCAAACTGAGGTCCATCCTGGGTCAGTCAAGTGCAAGGCAAACATCCTACCACTGTGCTATCCCTCAGGCCTCAAGCATGAAACTTTTAGAGGAAAGGCCATAGAGGAAAAATAAACAGTTTCTTAACATGAATCTTGGCAGCAATTCTTTTTGCATATGGCCCTACAGTACAAGAAGCCAGATAAAAATAAATAACTATAATTACATAAAGTAAACAGCTCTTGCACAGCAAAGAAAACTATCAATAAGATGAAAAGACATCTAGGAAATAGGAAAGACTATTTGCAAACCAAATATATGATGGGAAGTTGATAGCTAAAAATTTAGAAAGAACTCATATGACACAATAGAAATAACAATGAATAATCCTATGAAAAAGGTCAATAGATCTGACTACACATTTCTTAGAAGGATATTTGAATGATAAAATGAATGGTACACTGCAAAGTATGTAGGTCATTATCACTAGGGATAAATAAAACAGAATCCCAAGCAGATAGCATCAAGCTTTGGAGTGGCTATCACTGTAAAACCTGGAAGTAACAAATAATGATATAAAAGTGGAGAGATAGGGTTTTTTTGTGCACTGTTGGTAGAATTGTAAATTGATACAACGACTATGAAAAATTATTGAGATTTCTAAAAATGTTAAAAATTGATTCTCTGATCCAGCAATTCTACTTCTGGGAATAGATTCAAAGAAATAATAATATGCTGAAGATATTGCTGCAGCCCACTTTCATGGCTGCATTATTTACAACATATAACACATGGACCAACCTAAAAGGGTCCCTCAGTGGATGAATGGCTGAGGAACCTGTATGCATAGTCAATGGATTTTCACCAGTATAAAAGAAAGTCCTATCATTTGCAACAACATGGATGGATTTTGTCAGACTTGTAGAGAAAGAGACAAAAATGGGCAAATACCAGAGGTAAAGTTGATGTGGACAGACTGATGATGGTGAAGGTCAAAAGGTATAAATTCTAGATAAAAGTGAATTTTTAGGGTGCTGGGGATGGATCCCGCTTAGGTTAGTGCCAGGCCCCCAACTCTTTGTTTCATCAAAAGCTGCTTAAACACATTCATTAGTAACTTTCGTTAAGGCCTGAGACATGCTTACCACAGGGCAATCAATGATCTCCTTGGTTCTGAATTCTGATGCTTACATATAAAGTAATTTGCATTGTTGAATCTAGGTTTCTATACTTATGACTCTTTTGGTCATAAGATGGAAAATTATATAGAAGGGGAAACTTGAGAAAAGTCGAATATCAGGAGGAACTAGTGGAATTTTGGTTTGTAAATAAGCACAACAGGCAGCTATGATCTTTTTCTCTGAAGAAGTCTGAGAGATGGTGCTTACACTCAGATTCTTGACTTCAAGGAGTCAAGGTTGAAAGCAAGGGATCAACTAGAGACATGAGTTCCTGTGGTTGAACACAGAAAAGACCTTATTTAAGAAAAGGAAAAGGAAAACAGTTGTTTGTTGGCCTCATTCTTTGACAGTTTAGTTTAACTAGTTTCCCCAAACTGTCACCTATCCTCAGTCCAATGCCAAGATAGATACCATAAGGAAGATCTCAGAACAGTTTTGGGTGATCTTTTGATATTCTTAGGGAGTTTTGTTCCAGGGTATGCAGCTGGCACATACTTGAGCTGTAAATCTTGGTGGTTTCCAGGTTCCTCAGAAGGGCCTTTATGCCTTTGAGCTGATATAGATTTCAGAAAATGTTTTTCCCCCAAAACATCTTCCTTGTTTCTTGTAAGCCACCATTGAAACCCAACTCCTTCATTGGTTTCTCACGACACTGGCATAGTTTTATTTATTAACTTATATTTTCATTTGGCAAATACTTTATTGAAGCATTTCCTATTGGAGTTCTTAACTCACTGAGCACTGCTTTGTACCTTGGTTGATATCTGCGAGACATGGTACCATGGCTGTAAGAGGATAAGTTTTAGTCAGCATTGCAACCCACAGACCTGAGATGTACTCACGATCTCTTAATAATTCCAGAGACTTCTCTGGCTAAAGATCAGCGTCTCTCACATAGATTATAGATTTTTTTTACTGCAATCCAATCATATTTTCTGTTGCTTTATGTTTCAAGGGTTCCTTGAGAACTTAAATACTGAAGGCTCAGAAAGCCCACCTCTATCTAGTCCTGTCTATTCTGAATGGTTAATTTTACTGTCATTATCAGATTTCTGTAATCACCAGTTGCTTTGCTCATGTTACCACTAATCATTGGAGATAGACCAAAGGGCTGCTCTTGGGGTCAAGACACTAACTTGGGGTCAAGACACTTGGGTCAAGACACTAACTTCCCCTCCCATGCTTCTGGGGTATAAAGACTTGGATCTCTTTGGGGGAAAACTTCAGTGGCCTGTCAAGGTAGTTGGTATCAGATGAACCAAAATTGCATTTTGGTTGTTTTCAAACTGAAAGCTGAAAAAAAATAGTGGAGTGACTTTTACATCCCAAGACCTAATCAAACCAACATGAACAGATTGATTATACCTTCAAGTATTGAGAGGAAAGTGGGAGGAAACCTAGCTTTTAAATCTCAGATCTCCACTTGGAGTGTTTATGTGGAGAATGAAATTTGAAGTGGTCAATGTGAAGAGGAAAACACAACACAAAACGAAATCATCTTTGCCACTCTCCCAAGTCTAGTGAATTTCCAGAACAGGAGAGCTTTCTTTACCACTGATTTTCATGGATATAGCTAGAATTAATAAGAGGCTGAGTCTGCCAAGACAAAGTAGAGTGTTCTGGGTGTTATTTGGATGATTAATTCTAAAAGAAAGTTATTATAGGGAAGGAACATTCATTTGGGAGAGAATTATCCTCATATGAAAATTTATCAAATTATCCATATAGCTTAGTCGTTTCCCTATTTCTTTGCCAGAAAGAGCTTGAAATTTATACTTTTTATGACAGAGCCTAATGCAGTATAGACTTAATAGTTGATGGCTGTTATCATTGTTATCATGACTAATATCAGTGTGTTGATCAGGTGAGACTGAAAGGAATGCTATAGACCATTTCTCTACATAGCATATATAATATATGTACAAATATGTCTTCCTAGTTTTATATACACAGGTTTTATTATATAAATAAATGTATGTGAACAAGTCACATCTCAGGATTATTATTCACAGACAAATGCAGATAATGGTAGTAATTGTGAAGTTGGTATCACAGAGCAGAGACAAGGAGGGAGAAGGTATGGACTAAATACCAAGTTTTTGCTTCTTGGACCCAAGTATAGCTCGTATTAGTGTCATCTTTCTATAATGTGTACAAATTCCCAGTCCTGAGAAATTTTTCTATGTGTAGGGTCCATCACCAGCACCGGCCACAGTCCAGAGGAAATGATCGTCTATCATGCATGCTTTTATTTGTTCTTCAAGATGTCAATAAATAGTGCCACTTCCCATTCTTCAGGGAACAGTTCTTCTGCAGACTCCCTTCCTCAGGCTGATACATTTGATTCATCCTCAAGGACATTTACCTCATTTTCAAATTCTTCATCCTCATCAGAGGAGTCTGCAAATAAGGCTAGAGATTTTCCTTCAATACTACTTTTGCTTTGGTTTGTGGGCATTTCCTATCTTCTGAATCATTTTTCTCTTCATGTCATTTTCTGGATTTTCACTTTTCTTGGCAAGTGCCTTTCCAGATACAATCTTAGAGAGTTCCTTCTCTTCTAAGGCATGCTGGGCCACCGAATGGCCAAGTCCCCAATCCACAACTCTAGTCTTGACTCAAGACTCAACTGTCCACCTGGCATTTGTATTAAACTATGCCATGTGTATTTAAACTGACAACATTTAGCTATTGGTTCTGTAACACCTCTCTTGTCACCTCTCTCTTTCATCCCTGGAATTTTTGTATTGGATTCTGTGCTGATAAAAGATCTTGAATGCCAATATTTTACAGCAAAATCCATATTTCTAAATAAAACTTGATGTATAATTAAAGTTATTTTCCTCATCACTTCTTTCATGTGAAAGATTCACAGTTTCATCTATTCTCTGGTTCTATGTGGACTTTCAGCAACCTGTAGAGCCCACATATAAATTTTTTCCTGCCCCACCTTCCACTTCCAAGTTGGGAGAGCATCCAAATTCCCAGTAGGAAGAATGACTTTCTTGTTATTGTACTCTGTGCCCCTGGAAGAGGGTCCTCACTGTTGTATAAATATAAAATATAGAGTTCTAGTGTTGGGGTGAAGCCTTTCTTAGTGTGATGCCTGTAGACTCTTGGCTGGCTGGTTTAAAGGTTGCAGGACAATGGGGAATAGATTCACAAGTAGTCAGTTGAAATTTGAGGAGACAGCCAGCTTTATTTCACAGCCCTAGCCTCCATGTGAAATTTTTCTCACATGGCTTCTATGCTAAGATTTTCAAGCACTCTTTCAGTTGCCCTCCATGCACCCTTGCTGTCTCTGCTTTCCTTCCACCCAGGAAACACCTTTATTCCAAACTGCAGAACCCTACCAGCTGTGGGTAGGTCTGACCATCCAGGTGATATCAACTTCTGGAATTGCGGGAGGAGTAACATTCACTTCACCCACAGTACTTATGTGTTATGCTAAAATGCATTCTAGGGAGGAGAGGTCTACTCATGAGCTGTCAGAATACTGCCAAACCCCTGTCCCATCCCCTTTTCTGCACTTCCTGTCTCAGTGTTCTGCTCCCCTCACAGACAAAAGACAACAACAACGACAACCTCAAAGCAACAGGAAAAGAGATGAAAGGAGAGAAACATCATCAATATGTCCATTTTCCTTTATAAGACCGAGAATAAATGGTCTTCCCTGAAGTGTGAGAAATTAGTCGAATCATTTATTTCCAGTCCTGCACATTGTTGGGCAGACAACAGCGTAATAATGGAAATGAACATTTTTCTCATTGTTATTTTCTGGGTATTTTTGCTTTGTATTGTTTTGGAATGTGCTTACTGCTCTCTCCTGGCAGTGCTTGAATGAGATTATACAGACGCTGAGGACAAAAGGGGATTGTTCAGATGCAAGGCAACCACCTTAATTTCTATACTATTTGTCTAGTTTTCATTATTATTGTTGGGTTTTATTTTAATATGATTTTCTATAACATTTGATATAAATTTTCTATGACACTTTTTTTCTGGTGCTTTGTCTGTGTCTACACTACAAAGGTTAATTCTGTGGTCACTTTAAAGGAGTTCCTAGCTGAGAATGAGTTCACTCTCCCACAGGAGAGCTGACAGGTCAGTTGACATTGGTATTGTCACCATTTTGGGGTATTTTGGTTCTCTGTTTAGTAGAAATCATAGAACAATGGAATATACAAGGCACAAGAGAGCTGCCGTACGCACAGCACAGAATGCGCAAATATCTCTAATGCTCCAGAATAATCCCATTTTACAAAAATCTCTTGAAACACAATGCTGTAATGTTATTTTTGATCCCAACATCAGTGAACCTCCCTAACTGTCGCCGACTCTAACCATTGCATTTTACCTGTACCGTAGAGCAAGTAAATCATATTTTTATTACCTCAAATCATCAGGAATAATGGTTTGTCTCCCCTATTCACAGCCAAGTAAGTTCTGCCAGGAATCTTTCTGTCATCAGAAATCATGTGACACGCTTTCTGAATTAAACTTTCTCCCTTTCTTTTTCACTCATACAAATTAAGGAAGCAGGCATAAGTTTGGGGAGCTACAAACCTTAGACCAAACTTTCATGTCGACTGCATATTTTCAATTTAGCTACAGGGATAAACTGTTTTGACTCCATTCTGTTCAGATCTCTGCAAGAAAGACACACTTAAGGGAATTTCTGCTTGAGAAACTGATTCAAAAGTGGCCTGTCATACACTTGAAGGAGAAAATGCTGACATAAAGAAAATGGCAATCTTTTGTGCCCTACCTGAGATTTAAGACGTTTACCCAAGATTAAGAAACTGAAGTTAGAAGCCTGTTTCCAAGAGTCAGAGAGAAGCACTGAGTTCTAATACGATTTTAATGGGTGAGGTCTGTGCATATGGGACTATCTCCACACAAGAACTATCTGGAGTGGTTTAAAATCAAGGTGTCTGGCCTCCACCATTAAGATTTGACTCTAAGATAAAATTCTGCGTGTAGACATGGTAGCTGATTGATTCAAAGCCACCTCCTCACCTCTTCAATATGATTTGAGTGACAGTAAAGAGAATCTTTGACTTGGTAAAGAAATAAATAATTATAAGGTTAACCATACTATTTCACATAGCCAAGTGGGAAGCATTGCTCATTGCTCATCTTGTTTCCTGCAAATACCATCATAGAAGATCTTGATTTTCAGAGGCATAGGCACATGATATTTGATTCTTAAAGCTACTCTTTAAAGTCACCAACAAACCCATTTATATTTAGGCAAAAAATGAACTCAGGAAGATTTATTGATTCACCCAAATTGGAGTTGGTTGGGTCCTTTGTTCTTTTCACCATTCATGGATTTATTCAATAATACATGTCGAATGTGTATTATTGGATGGAGGTGTCTCAATTGGGGATTTCTGCAGTGGGGATTGACTTCCATGGAGGGGGGAAGTCCCTTATTTATAGGAATATTATAGTACCCAACAATGGAAAGAACAGGTTTACTATAAAGTTTCTATCATAGAACTATGCAAAGATCTGCCCAACTAGAACTGGGGTTTCCTGCTCAACTGATATAACGTCCTTGGCTTCAGTATTTATATTCTTTTCGTCTCATGTTTATCTTAATTACAGTATACAGTTTTTGTTAGTTTTATACTTTCTACTGTGGTTCTCATTCCCTCTACAAATATTTCTACTACAGCCATCAATCAGTTGTGTCCTGTCCTCTCTAGGTCATGATATGGGTTACTTGTTCCAGGACGCCACATCCGGTCTCCCTCTTTCTCGTCTAAATTGTGGGTTTGTGTTACCAATGTGGCCAATCATACCACTTTGAATCGATTCCTCTTGAAAAATGCCTAGAGATACTTTTTTTAACCTTCTAGAACCAGCACTGAGAGAAGCCATTTCTTTTGTCTCTTGAAGAAAGAGCCGTCTGTGTTAGGAGGCACTGTCATCTCAGATGCCAATGATAACAAGGACCAACAAGCAGAACTAGCTAATGGATGAAGTGTAGTGGGCCCCAGATGTACTACAACTGATTCACCACTTCAACAAGCTAACAAATACTTCTTATGGCATCAAGAACTTTGTGTTACACTTGCTTTGACAGAAAGTAACCTGATCATTATACCAAAAAATCCCGGTGATTTGGGAATATTTGAATATACACTTCATGAATTGGTACAGCATAGTTTAGGACTGTGAAATATGATGGAAATTATTAACAACTATGTTCTTCCAGTTACAGACTTTGAGAATTGAGGACCAATACCTTCCAGTCACAGAGCCTCCTGAATATGGAGTAAGCTTTAGTTGGTGGTTCTGATTTAAGGCCACCAAACATGCAGGAAGCTTGTTAAGAATGCACATTCTCAGCCCTTCTCCAGGAAACTTACTGACTACTAAACTACTGAAATCCGGGTAGAGACTTGAAATATCTTTTCACAACCCTCTAGGTGGTCCTCAAACATATTCAGAATAAAGTTGCCACAGAGCAAAAACATGCTCTGATTTTTAGGAGCTATAATTGAGGAATATTTTGACTGAAGGTATGATGAATATTTCTTTCTTTCTTTCTTTCTTTCTTTCTTTCCTTTCTTTCTTCTTCTCTTTCTTTCTTTCTTCTCTTTCTTTCTTTCTTTCTTTCTTTCTTTCTCTTTCTTTCTTTCTTCTTTCTTTCTTTCTTTCTTTCTTTCTTTCTTTTTCTTTCTTTCTTTCTTTCTTTCTTTCTTTCTTTTCTTTCTTTCTTTCTTTCTTTCTTTCTTTCTTCTTTCTTTCTTTCTTTCTTTCTTTCTCTCCTCTCTCCTCTCTCTCTCTCTCTATCTCTTTCTTTCTTTCTTTCTTTCTCTTTCTTTCTTTCTTTCTTTCTTTCTTTTCTTTCTTTCTTTCTTTCTTCTTTCTTTCCTTTTTACATCTTCTTAGAGAGATTGTGCATCTTTTACAGAAGAGAGACTAGGAGACATCTCTTAAGATTCCTGTTCCGAAAACATGTAAGGAAACCCTATTCTACAAAATTCTAGAAGGCACCATCTATAACTGTGATCTCTCAGCGATTTTTTTGAGAAGCATTGGCAGATAGTCATGGATAACTACTAGCATCAAGATATTTTTGTTGTTGTTGTTCTTTTTGGGAGGGCCACACCTGTTTGATGCTCAGGGATTACTCCTGGCTATGTGCTCAGAAATCACCCCTGATTAGAGGAGACCATATGAAACACCAGGGGATAGAACTGCAGTCTGTCCTAGGCTAGCACTTGCAAAGCAGACGCCTTACCTCTAGCACCACCTCTCTGCCTCCCTAGCATCAAGATATGGTTTTTGATCTAGGATAGGTATTTATTTTTTCTTTTTTGTTTAAATTTTTTAAATTATCTTTATTTAAACACCGTGATCACAAATATGATTGTAGTGGTTTCAGTCATGTAAGGAGCACCCCCCTTCACCAGTGCAAGATTCCCACCACCAATTTCCCAGATCTCCCTCCTCCCCACCCCACCCACACCTTTACTCGAGACAGGCTTTCTACTTCCCTCAATCATTCACATTGTTATGATAGTTTTTACTATAGTTATTTCTCTAACTGCACTCATCACTCTATGTGGTGAGCTTCATGTTATGAGCTGCACCTACATGGGAAGATGGGGGGAAATAAGGGTTGGGACTAAGGCAGTAAAAGATTAGAAATGAGCTTTATAAGTGCAGTATCAAGGTCACAATACAAGATGGATATTATGCATATATAAACTGTATGCATTCAATATTATCAATAGGAGACCAAGGAGAAAAAATTTCCAGTAACTGTCCCAACAAAAATCAGTGCTAGAATGACCCGTCCTCCTCCCAAAGTGCATTATAATTACTGTGGGGAGAGGTAGGGGGAAAGCCTGATGACCCCTATAGAGCCCACCTGGACCAGCGCCCAGGGAAGGCCTGGAGTCCAGGGGAAAAAGAGAGGGACAGATGGGTCCTGCCAAGCATCCCAGCACTCCCCAGGCTAGGGAGAAGGCCTCTGGCACGGGGACTCCCAAACCCCATACCCGAGAAGAGCTGGCCTTCAAAATCAAAGGGTAAACCGGAAGCCAGATATATGCCCGCCCTCCTCCCCATTCACCTTTCCCCTGGAGTATGGAAGGAGGAGGGAAGCCTGAGGACCCCTAAGAATCCACCTGAACCCACTTCTGGCTATCTGAGCCAGCACCCAGGGGGGGCTGGAGTCCAGGGGAAAAAGAGGGGGTTCGCTGGGGACCTGCCAAGCCTCCCAGCTCTCCCTAGGCTAGGGAGAAGGCCTCCAGCATGCGGCCTCCCCAAACCCCATACATGGCAAGAGCTGGCCTCCAAAATCAAAGAAAATTGAAAGCCAGATATCTGCCCAACCTCCTCCCCATGTACCTCCCCCCTGGAGTACGGAGGGAGGGGGAAAGCCTGAGGACCCTTAAGAGTCCACCTGAACCCACTTTGGCCATCTGAGTTGGCACCCAGTGAGGGCCTGGATTCAGGGGAAAAAGACAAGGACGGCTGGGGGTCTGACAAGCCTCCAAACACTCTGAGGCTAGGGAGAGGGCCTCTGGCATGGGGCCTCCCCAAACCCCATACCTGGCAAGAGTTGGCCTTCAGAATCAAACAGGAAACTGGAAGCCAGATATCTGCCTAACCCACTCCCCATATACCTCACCCCTGGAGTACGGAGGGTGAGGGGAAGACTGAGGACCCCTAAGAGTCCACCTGAACCCACTTCTGGCCATCTGAGCTGGCACCCAGCTATTTAATGCATAAAGATATTCCTGTTCATTCAGAGAAGTGCAAGAAAAGAATGTGCAAATATTTGTGTAGAGTTTGTTGTTTAGGGCTCCCACTCTGTCTCTGTCTGTCTGTTTGTCTGTCTCTCTGAAACACATCTACAAAAACTGTATCTAATTAAATGTAATTTTTCTTTGTTTTGTTCTGTTCTGTTTTGGGGGTATACCTGACTTCTCAGGGTTTTCTCTTGGCTTATTGCTCAAAAATTACTTCTTGAAGTACCGAGGGGCCATATGAAGTACTCAGGAATCAAATTGATACCCGTTGCTTGCAAAGCAGGAGCCATAAAAATTTTTACAGCTTCCTTTTGTTTTGAGTTCTTTTCTGTTTATTTTTCATCAGAAGTAAAGGACTGAAGTGGGGTATTTTTGTTTATTTTTGTTTTGATATTTTACTGCAGGAATGTGTATAGTCCAATCCCAAGTTCAATACTTGGTGTCAGGTACAGATGTTAGGGTTCAGGAGTAGTAGTGTCTCTTGTTTAGAAAACATGTTCTATCATATTATCCAAAATGGCTGGACAATTCCTCAGGATTCTGTATAGAAACATAATCAATAAACTTCTGTAAACCCCTAGGACCCTGCCTGCAGGGTGGACTGAGGATCATGTAGTAATCCGTGGGTCATGACCGGGATCCGACCTGAAATGGAGGAAAAAGGCTGAGAAAGAAATGAGCTCAAGTCAAACTGGCTGATCAAGAGCTAAGGTTTATTGAAAGGGGGCTAGTTTTTATTGATAAGCAAAATACGGAAGTAACAGTCAGTACTTTTTCATGGTGTCTATAGAAAAGTAGGGGGGGGTCATACAGGACGGACTTTCCAGTTTTACAGCATACCCTTAGATCATACAGACATTCTTTCACAATGGTAGCTTAACAGGATGTGATCTATATCTTATCAACTCAGGAGATTTATTGGAGCATCTTGTGACTATTGCTAACTGAAATATGTGGCTGTTCTTTCCTTTAGGCCTATGGGGGAAATGCTACAGTACAGCCTATCAGGTATGCAGGCCTTTGGTTTCTCAGGCATCAGAGACTCCATTTTGCTCTCTAAGTCTTATGGCTTCCAACAAACTGCGTCAGTTTAAAAGATTTGGTGGGAGGGTTGGTTCACATAACTGTAAATAGACAGGACCCAGGGCTATTTGGGTTAAATCAAAGAGTCCCTGCCTCATTAGAAGCTAAGAACCAGGAAAGCATGAAGGAATTCTCCTATGGGGTGTGTGTGTCCAGCTAAAGCGAATGTTCCTGCAGTCACTACGGCACACTAAGATTAGGTGACATGGTGAAAAGTGAAATTCCAAGTTTCAGGTTTAGGAAATTTAAGTTCCTATAATACTTAAATCATTTTCTGTCTACTCTTAGCTTTTCACATTAATAAATTGGGTTTCAAATAGTCTGACCCAACTTAAAGAGACAAGGAAACTAGGTACATCTGTGAAGTGTCCTAGACAAGGGAAGTGATAGATAAAGGAGACTTGTTTGCCTCTGAAATGATAATTTAGTTTTCCTTTGACCTGAGATGCATAGTTCCTCTTAATAGTTTTCAATCCAACCAGGAAGGAGTCAGGGTGTTTGTGTCAGACCCAGTAATCTATTGGTCTAGGAGATTATTTCTAGACCCTTTTATTCTTTTGTGCTTGTACCATAAATCCTAACACCACCAGAGTTTGAATGTTGTATAACTATCAACCCCCAAATAAGAAAGTAGATTCTGACTGAACCACATAGTCAAAAGTAATTTTCCTTTTGCAACAATTCCACAAAGAAAAACAGAACATTCGAAGCTATTTTCATTGTCTTACATTAGTATTCCTGTTTCAGCATTGTCATATAAAGCTAGGGCAAAGCCAAAGTAATAATATCCTGTATCATTTTACTTTTTATTTTTGTACTTTCCCCCAACTTACTGCCTGTCTCTTTTCAATATTTCCACCAACCTTTTTATATTGCCTGCTGGGCCAATCTTTTCTCAAATCAAACAGTTGAATTTTTTTCAGTATGTTCCAAGTGTCTTAAAAATTCTCCTGGATTTTGCAGGACCCAGGGCAGCTAGGCAACAGAACATCAGTTAAATGGGGTTGGGGGGAGAATAGGCTAAGGGAGAGGAAGAAGGAAGCAAAGCCTAGGGGGTCAATGTGCTCATTCTCTGGCTAGGACTTTGGGGATGATAAATCCAAGGTGAAGAGTCACATTCACATCTCAAGAATCTGGACTTTGTGTTCACAGAATCTGGTGCAAGCTTGAAAAAGAATCTCAGATTAAAAAAATTAAAATATTGGAGAGCAATATTGGAGAGCAATTCACCCCACCCCAAATCACAGCACAATGAGTTATAATTTAGGGATGGTTCATAATTGTAATTTCTGCTGAAGTTGGCAAAGGTGAGGCATCAAAGAGATGGAGCATTTTTTTGTTTCAAGAGAATGTGCCATGAGTCCCCAGACTAGGCAGCAGAAGCCATGTCTACTTCTAGTGGCCTCATTACCACACCAAGGAAAATAGGATCCAGGCATTGCAGCAGATTCCTCTTATTCTTTGAAATCTTCCCTCATCTTGCCTGGCCTCTGATTCTATGGTATGACCTTTCCCTTCAATATGGTTTTGACTTGCATTTTTTTCTGATGATGAGGCCCATAAACCAGCTACTGTTATACTTATTCTGAAAAAATATGTATGCTAATGTTTTGCCCAAACTCCTAGAATTGAAGAGCAAAAAAGGGAAATGTAATGAAAACTCAAAACTAAATTTACAAAAAAAGAAAAAATAATACACCCAAATAATTTGGTTTTAAAAACAGATATATTAGGACACATATTTTAGACTCTTGTTCAAGTAGGTTGTGTATTTCTAGGAATTTAGCCATTTTTTGACACACCTTTGTAGTAGAGCCCAGGATTGTACATACTAGTATTGTGTGGTCCTTTTTATTTCTCTAGCACCAACTGCAATGTTTTGAGACCCTTTAATTTATGATTTCATTTTTAATTTTTATTACCAGCCTTGCCAAATATTGTTAATATTATTAGTTTATTTGTCAAAAGTTACATACCCAACTGTAAGTTTCATATATTTTTCTTTTTCTATTTCTATGTTTCACCCAGAACTTCTGACTTTTAGTTCTAGGTATAACATGAAAGACACAAAATATTTAACTTTAAGCAATTTCATTTATAGATTTTCTTGTACCAAAAAAAGAAAAAAAAAAACGAAACAGAATTAAAGTTTGTGACTGCTTCCTATGCACAGAGAAATGTGATCCACTGTTAAGGATCTGCCACTATTAGCAATACAGCTACTATGAAATTCTTGTATAGGAAATGAAATTTGGAATTATTTGGCCTTTCATGTTTATTGCTAATTAAGGAGATAATGCCAATGCTCCCAGGAACTAAATGACAATGGATTCAAAAGCTGTCATGTCTTCCACATTCATTCAACTTAACCAATTCTCACAATAACCAATTTAAAAAAAAATTCTATTTTTTTCTTCTAGTCAAGCCTATCCTGGAATTCTCTTCCATCTCATCCATCTAGTCTGTTCTTCTCTTTTCTACTTCTAAATTCTATTTTATTCTTCTCCTAGTCTGTAGCAGTGGGATTCATTTGGCATCCTGTTTTTCTCTAACAGAAAACAGACATCTCTGATTAAAGATCAGTGTTTTTTTCACTTGGGACATTTTTGTTTTGGGTAATTATGGAATTTTCGAATGCAGATGTGAGTTTCAATGAGATTTATCCAAGCCTGCATACTCTCTGAGCTGTCAAAATGGGCTGCTGTTTAAGCAGATATTTCCATTACCACAACTTTAGTCGCAGCAGAAACCAGCAGTCGTCTGCCCTTGAAGTGTTTATTCATATCTAAACCTGATCATGCATTTATGAGTTAATATTTAAATGCTATCAGGTTCATGTTTCACTTTATTTGAAAATAGCAAAGTGATGGTGATTTTATCTTTATATTTCCATCACAGGGGAACCACAGGTGGTCTTTACATTGGCCCAGACATGCATATTACTGGAAGATGTCAGCTATTTTTAAAGCTGTGGCTTGAAGCTCTCCTCTACTGCTAATGGGATAGAATAATATGTTCTTCTTTAGTTTCTGATGTGTAGTGATTTTCCTATCAGTTTAGGGGTCTGAAAAACCTGCAGGAAAAGATCAGTGAACTGCTGTTCCAAGCAACTGAGAATTTATTCTCTGCCTTTCATATTTATTTCCTTATTTTGGGCTTCTAAGGATCAAAAAATCATATCATAGCTCGGTTTGCTCCCAATAAAGTGAGATTCTTGAAAATAAGTATAACCCCCAAGTTTTTGGAGAGAGAGAGAGAGAGAGAGAGAGAGAGAGAGAGAGAGAGAGAGAGAGAGAGAGAGAGAGAGAGAGAGAGAGAGAGAGGTCCCAGAGAGAGGCAGGGCTGTTAGGCAGAAAAGGGCCTCAATGATTACATAAATGAGTTAGACAGGAGATATGGAAGATTTCAAAAGAGACAATGGATCTGTCAATCAATTTTCTCTCTCTTTGCAAAGCATAGCAACGTGATTTTATGTCTTTCAAGTAGATTCTAAACAGTATTCTTCTAAGTTAAATTTTTGAAAAAGATTTATTTAAAAAAAATAAAGAAAAATCAACCAGACAAGCTTTTGCTTGAAGTACATCTTAGCAATAAGATCACTGTGAGTGGGAGGAACAGGGCTGAAAAAAAAGCAGATTTTGAAAAAGTAATATTCTCCATTTTGTTTGATAATTGAGCCACAAATTAACATTCTTGAGTTGGCTGGTTTCTTAGGATTTTGGACATGAAAAGATTCTATTACTGGCTTTATTACCATTATGCTCAAGTAGTCTAGACATCCTGCTACCTGATAGTTCAGTTCTGCATAAAGCACTTGCCATTGACATTGCTAGAAAAGATTGTTTATAGAGATGTGAGTAAACTCCATTGGATAAACATAATTATTCATGCTCTTACTCTGGGTAGAACTTTGTTGAGTGAACATAGGGAAAGGTGTTGTCAACAGTGGGCAGAAGTCATCATACCAAAATGAAATGGGAGAACCCCCACCTGGTAGGTATTGATTCCATCTGTCATCATAGTGTCACTGCAGAAATCAGGAAGAAAAGAGTGTGGCAGGGCATACACATATTAAATGGATAGGAATATTCAAATAAGTAGAAAAGAAATCAAAGAAAATTTTAGGGATAGAAGATAGACCTGGGCAGCTGGGTTTGTAAGGCCAAAGGTCATAGATGGTGAGAGCTGGAGAATAGGTAAAATCATACTGTGTTTGCATTATTTAATCCCAATGATATGCTCGGCATTGATTCATAAGTTAGTGCTGTGAACAGAACAAGAATTTATTGCTATATAAACTCATTGTTTCCCAAAAGAACTGAACAAGTCAATACTCACAAAGTGAGTGTAAGACTCACCAGCATGGAGGTTTTCACTTTTCCCACTGGCAATAAGACAGAGTTTTGTCTAGGTAGAGATGGCTAGAAATAAATAGTCTCCTTTTTTCCATTTTAGTGCCTACATTGACAAACCTAGATGTGACCATTTAGATGTGAAAGTTACGGGAGAAATTCTAGGTGGAAAAGATGGGACCTGTTTTGCAAATAAGTTCTTTGTTAATAAATATTGTTATTTAATAACCATGATTATAAGTATGTTTGTAGTTGGGTTTTAGTTATATATGTATTTATATGAGAACACCCCCTTTCACCAGTGCAACGTTCCCACCACCAATGCTCTCCATCTCCTTCCTCTCCCTCAAAAACTTCGTTCTCTTCATTTGGGTAGTCCTTCCATAGCATCATTCTGACACTGTGGGGTTTGGGAAAATGAGGAGGGGAGGAAAAACTGGAAACAAAATTATGTTTTGGACTCCAGTTTTTCTCAGCACAACACGCACATTCTTTAAGAGCAATGTCATCTGTGAAGACCACAGTTTGCGTAGTTGGAAACACAATGGCTTGTTGGAGGGAATGTGGTTTGTACTGATAATTGGAAGAAAAATAAGAGGGTTATAAACAGAGTGCCGAGAGTAAACATCTTCTAGAATACTCTTTATTCAGTATCTCTATTTTCTATAATTAAGTCTCAGTTCAGTAATTTGTTTGAAACTCAATTTTAAAGACCTTTTTTGTGCCAGTCAGGGTGCTAGGTCTAGGGATAGACAGCTAGTGTTTAATGAACTACAGAAATTAAAGTAGAGAAAACATAGAAATATTGAGTGGATTTTAAGTGATTCATATGGGCACTTTAGGACAATATAGAGAGAAGGCAGAAAGTTTTTCTTATTTGCAAGTTTTTAAAAAATTTCCCCATGAGTATTCTCACTAATCGTTGCTGATCACCCCCAATTACTAATCACGTAGTCTGATAGCTTCTTAAGATTTAAAATCAGGCAGGACATGTATATGAAAGTCAGTAAAGCAAGTTGAAATAACTTATTGCAGTCTGAGAAAGCCAGCAGCATTGACTTATTCACTCACATTTGCCACACGCTGTTAAGTCATCCCATAATCTTATCCATTTTAGGAGGTATTATGATTATAATTTATATTTGGGGAAATCAAAACTCAGAGAATAAGAAACAAATATGTCAAGGTCACAGAGCCAGCCAACCTGACTTCAGGATCTATTTTCTTTAATACTTTGATAAATATAGAACAAATCCTGGTTCGTGAACCAACAAAAATATGCCAGGTATTGAGTGTATCTATTTTTCTGTATAAAGATTATTTTAATAGATTATATTTTTATGGAGTAAAGACAGTTTTTTATTCTCTCTTTATATTTACCACCTAAGCATACTTATATTTAGCCTGGAAAATAATAATAAAATAAATTTAGTAAATGTTAATAATACTGCAAGGAACACTCCAAATATGAAAGGTTAAGTTTTCAATGTTAAGTTATTTCTAACCTAATTAATAACGTGATATTTCTTATTTGTTCAGAATATTTTAAACCTTGGAATAAAACAAAGTATATATAATAAGGGCCATTAAAACTATTACTACTGGGCCAGAGTGAAAGTATGGTGAGTAGGGCTTTTGACTTGCATGCAGCTGACCTGGTTCACTGACATACTATATGGTCGTTTAAGCCTGCCAGGAGTGATTTCTGAGCACAGAACTAGAAGTAACCCTTGAACACTGTCAGCTGTGGCCAAAAAACCTGAAAAGCCAAAATAAAATAATAAAAAACAAAACTCTCACTACTCGTTTCTATTTATTTAATAGTTTTCCCTAAGAATTATTTTATTTGTTAGAAAAATGCACCTGTGTTTGACTTTCCTATTTACGAATTGACTAATAAATAATCAATATGCTTCAACTGTAAAGTTTCATTTACTTGTAAATTCCACTATAATAAAAAAGAGAACTCCAGAGGTTATGGTTTAATTGTCATATTGGGCATTAGCCAGTTTCTCCTGTAATCCGATTCTGACATTGATTGTTTAAAAATACACAGAAATAAAGATGATTTTCCTTACATAATGTCAGAACTAGCTTTACTAGCCAGCTGGATCATTATAAATAAACATCTATTTTATAAATAAACAAACCATTTTATATTTTCCTGAGGATGATCGTTTGCAATTAAAAATTTATGAAAATATCTTTTTTTTTTTTTTTTTTTTTGTTTGTTTGTTTGTTTGTTTTTTGGTGGTTTTAGGGTCACACCCTGCAGTGCTCAGGGGTTATTCCTGGCTCCACCTCAGAAATTGCTCCTGGCAAGGGGGACCATATGGGACACCAGGATTCGAACCGATGACCTCCTGCATGAAAGGCAAACACCTTACATGCTATCTCTCCGGCCCCGAAAATATATTTTTTGCCCCCAAAATAAGGCAAAATAAAGAGTGGATCAACCACTTTTTTGAAATGTTGATAAGGATCATAGATAACCATTATTAAGGAATTATTCTAAATATACACATAAATTATTGAATTACATCTTTATCAAAACCTTGTGAGTAAGTTCCACTATTTCTTACTTAAGATGTTGAGTTGGTTGAGGGCAAGAGGCTAAGCCTGCTAGAGATCATTCCTCTGTAATTGGGGGTTTGGGTAGAATTTGAAGCTAAGCAGCTAGAATCCAAAGATGATCCCATTAACCACTGTCAGATCCTTTCATATAGATTCCTGACTTTACAGTACATCTACCACACATATGCTAATGAATTGAAAAGCATGATGGGATAGATGAAATCCACTTCTATTTGTTGACTATTTCCTGTCAGCTACAGTGACAAGAGGTTTATGTAGGTAAGAGCCTCATCTTCACACAATGATCCTTCACACAATTTTGGCTGGCTTTTGTTAGTCTTTAAGTCTCACCTAGAAGTTATCAGTGCTGACTCCTGACTGTGCTCAGGGATCACTCTTTGCAGGCTCAGGAAACTAGATGAGGTTCTGGGGATCAAATCTGGGTCTGCTACTGCAAGGCCAGCACCTTACCCAAGTACTATCACTTGGGCCCCCACAGAAACTATTTAGTACAACTTCAGGAGAGCCAGTGGAGAAAACATTCAGAGACAGATACACTAGAGATTTGGGGAGTCACAGAGTGCTCCCTCAGTCCCAGAGAATTTCTCTGCTCACATACTCCTCAAAGACCTTCCTTTCTTCCCTTAGTGTCTTTGCTTCCCCATCTTCCAACACTATCTTCAGATCCCCACTACCCTAGGCCTCACCCACTCTTCTGAAATGGACACCAAAGCATTATTTTTCCTGGAAAGTCTCAATTGTGATCAACCTGTCCCTTACTTATGCCATAGTCACAGCAGAGTGCTGGTACATTGGACCCCTCATTCTCTCTTATTGCTAGGCTCCTTCCCAAGGTGTTTTGAATTCATAGGGCTGAGGGGAACTTCAATCACGAATTTCTCATTTTCACCAGCTCTCTAGGTGACCTAAAAAATCAGACTTGCAACCTTCAGGGATCTACGTGGGGGCAGAAATGCACCCCTCTGAACTATATGCCAGTCTCTCCAGAGCTACATTGGCCTTGCAGGCCTTTTAATTTGATTAAATGGAATCAGGAAAATAGGAAGATAGAGATCAGACTATAGAGGAGAAAAATGAGCAGTTTTCTCTGAGCACAGCCCCAAGGAAACCCAAGATATATAGGACAACAAAGAAAAGCAAATCAAGGGAAAGAAAGAGGACCTGGACTCTAGGCCAAGAAGACAGTAGTGGGGGGCAGGAGGTCTGGAAGGAAAGATTTGGAGAAGCATTGCTGAGATTTAGAAATGGGCCCCTTTGTTGCTTTTGGAAACCACAAAAAATTGAGCTCGTTTGTCAATGGTCCTTTGCTGGAAGAGTATTGAGAGTTTTGGAAATGCATCTTTGAGGGAGCCAAGTGGGTGTTCCTGAGTTTCCTTAAGGTAAACAAGATGTTCTCTAGATGCTTCTTACCTGGCTGTGGAAATAAGACCAGAGTATAAGAATAGGGGATTCATGGCACAGCCAGAAACTTCTCTGCCCATCTTTGCAGGCACTGGCGGGGCAGTGGGGAAGGCTAGGCTGCAAGGCCAGACCACATAGTTCTTCTCTGACCTACCTCTGTTCGTCTAGGTACATTCTGCTGCACAGTGTGCTGTCTTTGTCCTGAGTGTAGGACCCATATCATCCCTCTTTGTGCCCTTATGGTAGATATGCATGCCCTTGGGAAATGATCGGCAGTGCAAAGGAGCAGGGAACTGGCTCTGTGTATGAGTTGGAATATTCCAATGTTCTAAAGAATTCAACAGAGATGCTCACCTGCAGATCTGTCAAAATATTGGGCGGGGAAAGGTTTAGGATAGTTTCCTTCAAAGTGGGGTGCCATTTTTCCTCTCCCAAAGGGAGACAAAGAAAGCATATAGAAAAGCCTGTGAGTAAAATAAAGTTGCTAATATCTTCATACAATTAAGAGAGATAATTCTTCCAAGAGAGAGGGAGGAGAATGAGGGAGGGAGAGATGAGAAAAGGAAGGAGCAAGAGAAGAGAGAGAAAAGAGAGAGAAGAGAAAGAGAAAATGCCCAGGATTCATTCTTATCCAGAACACATCGTGTATGCAGCCACTGAATTGCCTTCATTCATCTCTGTCTGTTACTCTGATTCAGATGATAGAATGGCTCAGTTTTATTGAAATTGAGTTAACTTGACAACCAAAGAGTGGCATTATTCTTGGCTGAAAATCATTAATTTTGATGTGATAAATTCCTCTCTAATGGGGCCATTTTTATTATCTCTGGTGTTTGGTTTGGGTGACTTTTTTCAATACTGTCAATACTTCAAGTAAAATAGAGGAGAAACCAAGCAGCCTTTTACTCCTTACTCTAGTATGATTGGAGTTTAAAAACTCCTCACTGCCCTGGAGTGGAAAGTGAAAAATTAACAGAATATAATATTGGGAGTATAAAGTATTCTACATTGGGAAACCCAGACATCAGACAATGCCTCTAAACAGCACATTTTCCTGCCGGAAGGCTGCCAGGTAGTGTGGTATCTTGGTGCCCAGAAATTCGAGGAGACATTTTTGTTTTTGCTTTTGGGCAACACCTAGGTATCATGGTGCCCTGAAATTCCAGGACACACACACACACACACACACACACACACACACACACACACACACACACACACACATATATATATATATATTTTTTTGTAGCCACACCTGACAATTCTCAGGGCTTACTCCTCTCTCTGCACTCAGAAATCTCTTTTGGCAGGCTCAGGAGACCATTTGGGATGCCAGGGATTGAACCCAGAACAGCCATGTGCAAGGCAACCTCATTACCTATCTGTCCTATTACTCATGCCCCCTGGATACATTTCTTACTTGGGTACAATTGTATACAATCTTGGCTGTCTGGATTGGCTCATTTCTAGAGCTAGAAAACCTTCTATTGCTCCACAGGGTTGTGTATTTAATGGTTTGTCATGGCTTTACATTTGTTATGTGTGTAGTCACACAGAGCAGAGTTCAGGGATTCTCAAGCTAAACAATGTTCAATCCAACAGTTCAGTATTCTGGTCTGCCAAGCTCTGAGCCACTAGTGACACACCTGTTAGTGTTAGATTAGGCTGTCAGGGTTCAAACATGGTAGGCCTGTGCTCATTTGAGTTACAACCATATTCTCATTGTATTTTTTTATTGTGGTCAAAGTGAATCACAAATCTTTCACAGTAATATTTAAGGTACATAGTGATAATGAATGAGGGTCATTCCCACCACCATTGTTGTCCTCCCTCCACCCATGTTCCCAGCATGTATCCCACTTCTCTATCCTCTACCCCCCCATAATGCTAGTGCAACTATTTTCCCCCTTGTACAGATTGATGTAGATTCGGTATCTATTCTGTGTCGTTGACTTTGGGTTTGGTATTCAAGTCTGATCATTTTATATTTCCACCAAATGAACATACAACTGTTTGGTCTTGGTATCATCCATTTTCTCCCTCCAATTATGATGGATTTTTAAAGAATTCAAAGTATTTTGTTGTAAGGGAAAATACATGTAATGCACCACTCACCAACTCCAATGATTAGAGTTCAAATCATGAGCTGAGAGAGCCTCACAGGAAATGTTGGGGAGTATATTGACTCCCAAGAGTCGCTCAGTAAGGTATGTGGTGGCAGTCTGGGACCTCAGGACTGACTGATGTGGCTACAGGAGGAAATATGAATTTGATTTATGTGGGATCTATGAATGCTATGTGGTGCCTCTAACAGTGATTTCACAAGAACTTTCTAAGTTTAATTAAAAACTATCTTTCTTAACTAAAATATTTCTGCAGCTTTTGGAGATTTTACTCTAACACATCTAACAGGGATCATGGTCCACTCCACACTCAGTGCTTCAGTGTCATTCCTGGTAGTGCCTGGGCATCAAACATGGTCTTCTTGCATGTAAACCATGTGTTAGGCTGTTATCTCTCTGGCCTCATTGTAGCTTCTGTATTTTTAGGAGTAGGGAGGGTATGTCCATTGGTGATCATCATTTGGAAATCAAACCCAGGTTGGTCTCATCCAAGGCAAGTGCCTTTTTTCACTATGCTATCTGGTCTACTGCAGCTTATATATATTTTTTTTGTTTGTTTTTGGGCCACACCCTGTGACGCTCAGGGGTTACTCCTGGCTATGCGCTCAGAAGTCGCTCCTGGCTTGGGGGACCATATGGGACGCCGGGGGATCGAACCGCGGTCAGTCCGAGGCTAGCGCAGGCAAGGCAGGCACCTTACCTTTAGCGCCACCGCCCGGCCCCTGCAGCTTATATTTTTATATTTATTTTTAAGTTAACTAGGACTTTAGAAACTAGTCTTCTCCCAACTCTTTGCTCTGGGCATTCCATGTCGTGTGAAGGGAATGTGTATGTTAACATATATACATGAAATAACTTCCTTTGATGTGGGTGTACCTATTTGAAACCCTAAGACCCACCCATTTCTGGGAGGGGTCTTGGGAACCAAATAGTAGGCGTAACCTTACCTGCTAAACCCTCCCATTCCTGGGAGGGGTCTGGGAAAAGGTAGATAAGGCTTGGACCAAGGGAATTCTGCCCTTTTGGCTCTTTGCCCTGTTTGCGCTGCTGTGCGCTTTGGCTTCTGGGTTTTTGTGTTCTGGTCTTTGACCAGCATGGAGCCCAAAGGGAAGATGGCTTACAGAAGATAAGATGCAGGGCAAGCCTAGAATGGCTGTATGCTTGAAAGGTTATGACATAGGCCACACACCTGTGGTGGCTAGGGCATGAATAAAGCTGATGCTTCCTAATGGCTGCGTGTGAGTGAGTGATTTCACCTGGGCCTGGGACTCGCCGGCTGCATGAAGGTTGCAGAGCCACATGGACTGGGGTGGCAGAGAGAAATCCACCGCCATCCAGCCCCATCGTTAATTATTTAATGCTACACTTTGATACTTCAACCTCTTGCGTGGTCCAGGTCTCATTTGCCTTGGGAGGGAGCATGGATTGTGCACAGGTTGGCTTTTCCAAAGATGGAGCCATGTGGTCGTCATTTCTCATGGCTCCTGAAACTGATCTGGTGTCTCCTCCATCCAGAGGCAGCTTGATCTCTTTGTTCCCCACCCTGAATCTTATCGGGTAGAAATGGTTAGAAGACCTACTTTGTATTTCAGCACTTGGGGAGCCAGCTTTCCCAGAACTGTGAATCCCTGAATCCTGAACTAGGAGATCCCCAATTTAGGATGGAAAGCAGTGAAATGACAGCAAACTGATAGTGAGATTCAACGACCAACTCTGTGAAGAAAGACATGGGAAACAAGTCTTCCCCCAGTCCTTAGCTTATCCAACAACATTAGCTTCCTATCAAAACCTCTCAAGTAAGCTTTCAACCTCTCAACTGTCTTTCTTACTCACATGAATCTGAGCACAAGTAATATAAATAGTAGTTCATTCTGTGCTCATAGCTAAATAAGTCTGGGATCTCTCCACAAGGCTGTATTTTTTGTTTGTTTACCTATTTTTCTCTACCAGGGAGAAGTTCTCATATTACCAATGGTTGACCATGTGATCAAACTGCTTTTGGAGTCAGCAGGGACCCTTGACTTCTGGCCCCACTTCGCTCCGCTAGGTTAGGCGAGGGAACGGGGAGAGAGTTTTTCTTCTCACAACCTGGATTTGTTACTGTTTTAAAATGGGAATGAGTCGTAGAGAATGAGTTAGCTGAGGCTAAAGAAGTTTCTGATGTCAATGCTTAGTTAATTTTAAATGTTTTCCAAATGAAAGTTGTTAAAATTTGCCAAGTTGTCTGCCTCTGGTTTTGTTATTTCTGTTTGCTAGTTATTGGCCAAGCTGAGCCATTCACCCTCATCAGTAATTCTGACTTCATGGCTGGTCGGGAACACACATTCACAGCCTTTGGAAGTGGTGTCCTCTGGGGAGTGTATTTAGATGCAGGGGCTCACTGACCTCTCTGTTGCTCCTGTACCCATCCATCATTCTAGGGAAGAGGCAAGAACTCCCAGAGGAGGCTCTCTGTGGGTTGGCCATTCCTAAGAAAACATCAGCTTCTCTTCCCTGTGCATTTCTCTTCTTTCTACTTATTTTTCCTTTTCCCAATGTGTCTCTTCTCTCATGCATTTTGGCACAAAACAAAAAGAAGATGATTGTCTTGAATATGCAAAGATGATGGTAGAGTTTAAGTTTCCAGTTAGTGCTATGCAGAGATGCCACAGGCAACCAAGCAAGTGTGCCATTCAAAGGTGAAGATTTGCAGGACAAGCTTTATGCTGTCGTGTTTTATTTTATGTGTAGTGTTTTCTCCACAGTCTCTGAGTTCCTTAAAGTCAGGAATACTGTCGCTTGTGTCTTGGTTCTTTTTCAATTCTGAATACATATCTGTATATGAAATAAACTCAAGTGGCTGGGGAAAATGTGTCACAAAGAACCAGCATATTCTGTGCTTCCACCAGTCATTTTATTTTAAACTCCAGGCTTTCCAGTGATCATGGTGGGCCATCCACTTAGAAAAATTAGACCTTGCCTGTGTAATTGCTTACTCACAGAATACAGGGTTCAATCCTTTTGTGGCTCCATTCTTATTTATGATTTGCCCCCCCCTTATTCTGGGGAGAAGGCAGCCTGCCTGCTGTACTAAAATGCTCTGCCCACACAAGCTATATACTTTGCTGGTACCTACTTGCCAATTAGTCATAGGCCCTTATGTGCCTCCAAATCACCAGAGTCAAAATGGCAAGTGTTTTAGCTTGTTATTTGGACAAAGTATGCCCTGTAGGGTACAGCATAAACTTGGCTGCCACCTGCTCATCCCAGTAATAAACCCCACATTGTGTCCCTAGATTTTGTCAAATGTCCCTGAAACAGGAAAGAGTCCTAGACCTCCCAGATGCCCCCAGATCTTCCCCATATGAAGTCTGGACAAGGACAAGATAACCATTCTAAATAGCTTCATATTATGAGAGTGAGAAAAATATTTAATTTCTCCATTGTTGGGTTGGGAAGATAGGAACAGTATGGAGAGAGCCCTGCAGGGCTTCTGGGTAGAACTCCATTTGACTCTGAGAGGAGAACTCTCACTGGAATGTTCTCTGGCCATTTTTCTCCTGAACACATCTGATGTGCACATTCATTTTCAGAGAGCTTTTGCAGCCTGTTGGCTGCTGGTGCCTGTTTTTAGTCCTTTGGGACATTATATGGCTCGAGCAGTTACACATCTTTAGGCAAGACTGTGGTCTCGTTGGCGATGCGATGCTCTTAAAACTTAGAGGACATTTGATCTATTGGCTTCTAGGGACTTCTAGGTAGTAGCAACCACATCCTAGTTTTGCCTACAAACATTCTCCTTATTTCTTTCCTTTCCTCTCAAATTAATGGCATTTACCTTGAGGCCGCTGAAACAAATGTCTCAGGTAGAAATATAACGAGTTTAATCTATCTTTGCCACAGGCTCAGCAATATTTTTTTAACTGGGAAATCTGAATAGCCCCCTTTAAAATTTTACCTGTCTTTTGCAGTCCACAAGAATGGAGTTTGTTCAGTTCTATAAGGTTCTTTAATTTTGCTGTACAGACCTATTTACAGTTATTTGCCATAAGTAGCAAAAACAAAAACAAGTAAGCTGGATGTTCTAGCATATTCCTTCTCTAGCATCAGTGTCTGCAGGCTTTCCTCTTCCCAGAGTCTCACAGTGCAGTTTTGTCAGTAGAGTCTCTTTTTTCTCATCTGTCATGCTGTTTTTGAACTCCCTACTGTGCATGCATAAAGTATCTATTTCATCAGCTTTTGTTAAAATGGTCCTTGAAAATGCTAATTCTTATATTGAGTAGATTAAATTGCTTTCACATATACTTATTATGGGTTAGAATTTAGGAATGTTGGGGATGGAGAGATAGTAGAATGGTTAAAGTATTTGTCTTCAATGTATTCATTCAATCACTGGAACCAAATAAAATTTCCTAAGTACCACCAGAAGTAATCCCTGAGTCCAGAGCAAGGAATCAGCCATGATCATTCCTGGATGCAACCACCCCCCAAAAAAATTAATAAAATTTAGGTATGTATATTGATATCTAGTAAAAGCTATTTATCTATATAGATTATATACTATACATCTTAGATTTGTATTCTAAAATATTATATATATTTAAGTATATATCATAGAATATGCATCTAAAATAAAAATGATCCAGCATACTAAAGGTTTACTTCTTCACTTCTTTTTCTTATTCTGATGATGGCAGTTGCACATCACGCTGGCTGAGGTGCTTGTATACCTTTTCAGTTTTGATGCTAAGGGAGCTGGAAAGATAAAATCCATTTTTTGTGGTGCTTGCTTGCACGCAGAGGGTTACAATGGGACTAGAAATCACTGGTATCTCTAGGGATCACAGAGAACAGGGTTGCCAGGATTGATTCAGCACATGTGGGTATTTGAACTCTAGAGCAAATATTTGCACAGCAAATACAAAGACAACTCTAGAGCAAAATTTGCACAGCGTTGAGCCCCTGAGCTATTTCTTCAGACCCAGGAGGTTAACTTGGAGTACAAGGTTAAGTGGCTTAACCCTGTATTATCTCTGTAACCGCAAATGAATTTTTTTATCATGTAACTATTCAAGAAGGCGATTTTGTACTTGGCTTTTAGTTATCTTTTTTATTGTTAGTATATTTATTATATCTATAGATTAATTTATTATTAATGTAAGTATATTCTTGTTTTATCTAATATAGCCTAAATATTACACGGCTCAATCTTTTTGTTGCTTCTTTATTTCTTCCCCTTTCACTCTTTCATGATGCTTACAATTGAATACAGAGGAACACACATGTAAGGTAAGCATTCTGTTGCTAAATTAAGCTTTTCCTTGACCCAGGAGTTTATTTCTTAATACATAATCATTCAAGGCAGGCAATTGGTAGAATATGAATGCTTCCCAGGGAGCTTATAGGACACAGGTCATTACACTGAAATCTTTGGGGAAAGGAAAGGAAAGGAAAGAAGAAAGAAAAGAAAAGAAAAGAAACGAAGGAAAGGAAAGAAGGAAAGGAAAGAAAAGAAAAGGAAAGGAAAGAAAAAGAAAGGAAAGGAAAAAGGGAAGGAAAAAGAAAAGGAGAAGGAAGGAGAGGGAAGGGGAGGGGAGGAAAGGGAAGGGAAATGGGGAGAGGGGAAAATGGAAAAGGGAAGGAAAAGGGGGAAGAAAGGGGGAAAGGAGAAAGTGGAAGGGGGAAAGAAAATGGAAGGGGAAAGGAGAAAGGGGAAAGGGGAAGGGAAAAGGAAGGAGGAAGGGGAAAGGGAGAAGGAGAAGGGAAAGAAGAAGGGGGAAGGAAAGGGAAAAGAGAAAGGGGAAGGGAAAAAGAAGGGGAAAGGAGAAAGGGGGAAAGGGAACAGGGGGTAAAGGGGGAACAGGGGAAGGGGAATGGGGGAAGAGGGAACATGAAAAAGGGGAAAGGGAATGGGGAGAGGGAAGGAGAGGGTATTAACTCCATGTCAACCCCATTTAAATGACCTCAGGTAGAGCATGATTCATGAGTGTTTCCCAAATTCAGGGCTAGCTGGGACACAGAGTTGCAACATGCATGTGACCAAGAATAGAAAATTCAACATCTGGGAAAGGCAATTGGAGCCCACTCTGCCTTCTATCCTAAGGAATCTCAAAGTCCACTGGTACCAGGATGTTCCGTTACGATGTCTGATATACAATGCATATTCAATTCTACCATCTGCATTATTCTGTTAAAAGTGGTAAGAATTTATGAAAATAAAACAATGATATTTTTCAGATCATATTGGTGATGGGAATAGCCCTGATTCACTGTATATCTGAAGTTCAACTATGAAGGACTTTGTAAATCACAATGATTTTAATAAAATAAAATAAAAAATGTAGGTGAAGATAGAGAGATAAGTTTCTTAATTATGAGCTTTGTCACATGTAGTTACCTGTAAGTATCTCAGGTGACTTTCTGAAAGCTACTATATCTATCTATCTATCTATCTATCTATCTATCTATCTATCTATCTATCTATCTATCTATCTATCTATCTAGTACCTCAAGGATAGGTTTGGGACTTGAGTAACTCTTATAATGTTAATTTGTGGGATGCAAGAGTGACTTTTTAAAAATCATATGATAAGGGGCCGGGCGGTGGCGCTAAAGGTAAGGTGCCTGCCTTGCCTGCGCTAACCTTGGACGGACCGCGGTTCGATCCCCCGGTGTCCCATATGGTCCCCCAAGCCAGGAGCACTTCTGAGCACATAGCCAGGAGTAACCCCTGAGCGTTACTGGGTGTGGCCCAAAAACCAAAAAAAAAAAAATCATATGATAAGAAAAATAATACCCAGTTTAAGAAAAATTCCCAATAAACAGCCATATTTATAAGGGTAACGAAAAAATAAAATTAATTAAATAAGATGAAAACCACAAAACACACAATTCCACCATGGAAGAAAAATCTAGAAGAGAAGCAGTATCTTGTGAAGAGTCATGGGATGAGATAGGAAATGTGTGATAACTGTGGGTCACCAATTACTCTTTTCCTCCATTAGAATAATTCTATTATTTTTTGGGGGAGGCATACCTGGTGACACTCAGGGATTACTCCTGGCTATGCGCTTAGAAATTGCTCTTGGCTTGGGGGGCCTTATGGGACACTGGGGTTCAAACCCAGGCCCATCCTGGGTCAGCCATGTGCAAGGCAAATGCCCTACCACTGTGTGCTATCATTCCAGCCTTAATTCTATTCTTTTTATTTGAGGGGGGGGGATGAAATAACTAAAGTTTTTTCTTCATAATTCCTTAATCTGTTTGAGTTTGGACTTTGAGTATGTTTTGTTCAAATGACCTCAGTTACACTGTGGGTTATGAACTAAATCAGGATAATTATGGTACCAATAATGACCAATATTTATGTGATTCAACTGTGAAAAAATGTAGAAGGAAAATATTTAGCTCCAGATGGTACAGAGTCCATTCACTATTTTGAGGGGATACTGCACTTTCTTGATAGAGATGCAGTAAGCCTTGGTCTTAATTTGAATTGCAAATCTGATCTATAATGATCTCTTCTAATTCAGAGAAAATAAAAAAGCATTAGTTCATTATCATCCTGACCAGGTATCAGAGATATCCACATAATAGGATGCATCTCGGATGCATCCCAGGTGAAAAAATATGGTATATGGATAACTGGAAAGCCAATGAGCTCTTGAACATTGAAACTGAGCTCATCGCTGTCCTATAAACTTCCTTCTCACGAGCTAGTTAACTCATGGATTTCTTGTTGACATCAATAGGAAGCTCAGGATCTCACTGAACCTTACTTGAACCTCAGAACTGACATCAATAAAGCCAGTCAGAAGGGACTTCTCTGAAATCTTGTCAGAATCTTAGACTGTGTCAAATAATCCATTGGAATCCGCTTTAGGAGCACATCCTCCAAATTCAAGCATCATCAGCAGAGCAAGTAATGCATTGTCAAAACCCTCCAGCTCTCTGGGATCTAGGTGATTTATTTCATGGTAACTGTTATAAAGAACCGTATTTACCCCCCATACAATGAAGAAAAATGAGAGTCACCCTTATACTCACTACTCTGTCTTCAGAGAGGAAAAATGATGGAGGGTCTTACTTCTGAGCAAAGATTAAAAGAGCTTAGGGACAAATATAGGGGGAAATAATGATAGCCTGTGAATATGTGGAAGAAATAAAAACAGATGAGAGTGAAATTACAGTATTTAGAATGGCCCAGTAGGGGATAACTCGGAGTAATGGGATGAAAATAATGGAAACACTTAGGCTTATTCTCAGCGACATCTTGCTGGCAGTGTTCGATGATAGACTCATCTCCTGAGGCAAGTGACAGAATTGCTGTCACCTTGGGAATCTGAAGCTGGAATGGAAAAATACATAGATATGGGGGCAGACAGCAACTGTGCAGTAGCAAAGACCAAAGACAGTCTCATTTGCTTTTGATCTTTCCTATCTTGAGATGTTGTGGTTTTCAAACACAAAGCATGCTCAATGACTGTACTTGATCGGCCCAACATGTGTGTGTCTCATTTATAAAATTCTATGTGAGACCACAGAAGATGATTTGGCTGCTCTTGGGTAAGATTTTTTTTTGCTTTATGAGCAATGCATATTTGTTTCAGTTATTGGTTCAATGTGTCATGCTTGAAAATGTGTATCTGACATGATTACATATGTATTCCCTGCCATGTGCAAATGCATGGGAGATGCCAGAGAAGCAAAAGAGAGCAAGTCTGTCCTGAGAATGAAAATGCCACCCCTTGCAAAGACACCACTGGCATCTGGTTGGGAGTGGGTCAGCCTGACAGTGCTCATGAATCCCCTCAAACATGACAAGTTTATTATTTATTCTTCAGAATAATTCATAATCATAATGTTCTTCAGCTTTTAAGAGGAGAATCAATCCCCAAATTTAAAAATAAAAAGGCAAATGCTTTTAGCACATCATCATTGAAATTTTGTCTCTATATTTTTATGATAAAAATGTGAAAGTAAGCGTGTAAGTTTTTGAGAAGAGCTAATGACTTGTTGTTGCTGTTCTATTGTCCTTTGATCACAATATGTTGAAAAGAGGAAATGAGGTATTAGTGTGCCTCAACTCAAACTTTGGGCCACTCTGATTAAGTTTTAAGGCACTTAATTATTTTGTTTTATTTATACATTCTTCCATTAAGGAAGCACACAGGAGTTTAAAACGGACTGAAATCAGTCTTACTCTATTGAAACGACGACTAAGGCATGTGCCATTCTAAATGCCAGTGTACTTTTGACAATAAATAGATGCATCAATTTGTCATCGCATACCAAAGAGTCCATCTGAACAGCATCCTAGAAATGCTAATTGACAGAATTTCTCACTTATTTTATGCAGACCTAATAGAAATCAAAGAAACAGAGAGTGGGATTCCAATGTTACTCTCTATGCAAAATCTCCTTTTTCTCAATGATTCTCTGAAATAAAACAAATAGTACCATAAAAATACATTGCGTGTTCTTATTACTCCTTTTAAATAACTTTCTAATTCTTTTTTCCTTTTCTTTTTATTAATATTTTTATTTAAACACCTTGATTACAAATATGATTATAGTTGGGTTTTAGTCATGTAAAGAATAAACACCCCCTTCACCAGTGCAACATTCCCATCACCAATGTCCCAAATCTCCCTTCTCCACACCCCACCCTTGCCTGTACTCTCGACAGGCTCTCTACATCCCTCATTCATTTACATTGTTATGATAGTTCTCAATGTAGTTATTTCTATAACTGCACTCATCACTCTTTGTGGTGAGCTTCATGTCATGAGCTGGACCTTCCAGCCCTCCTCTCTTTTGTCTCTGAGAATTATTGCAAAAATATTTTTTATTTTTTTTCAACCCATAGCTGAGTAAGACTATTCTGCATCTATCTCTCTCCCTCTGACTTATTTCACTCAGCATAATAGATTCCATGTACATCCATGTGTAAGAAAAGTTCATGACTTCATCTCTCTTGACAGCTGCATAATATTCATTGTGTATATGTACCACAGTTTCTTTAGCCACTCATCTATTGAAGGACATCTTGGTTGTTTCCCGAGTCTGGCTATTGTAAATAGTGCTGCAATGAATATAGGTATGAGGAAGGGATTTTTGTATTGTATTTTTGTGTTCCTAGAGTATATCCTGAGGAGTTATAAACTTGTAATTCAATCTAATTTTTTTCTTAAACATTATAGAAATCCAGTCTTCTACTTCTTCCAGTTCTAATTCTCCAAATTTTCAGGTGTCATATTATACCTACATTTCTTTCAGCTCTGTGATTTTATGTATTTGTATTTTAGAATTCTTTTGACTCACCATGAGATAGAAAGTCACAGAGTTGTTCATGATTGAATTTATACTACGCAATGCCCAATGCCAGTGCACAATTCTCATCACCAGTGTTCACAGTCTGCTTTCTGTCTTTCCTTTGGAATCCTCTGCCTGCCTCTATGGCAGACATTTTTCTTCTCTCTTTTTCTTCTCTTCATGCAATATGCTTACTGAAGGGACATCATCCCTATCATTTTACCTCTTTTCAGTACCCAGAGTAACCATTCCCAATCATTCTTGTCATGGTGCCACACTTGCTGCCCTAAGTGCAGTCCCCTACTCTTTGTAGCAATCTTCCTACCACTCAGTAGTCCTCCTTTCATCATCTATATTTTTCTTTGGGTATCATTTCCATACTACTTACTTTTGTTTCCCACAAATAAGTGCAATCATGTATGCCTATTCCTTTCCTTCTGACTTAGCTTAACACCTTCTATATTCATCCATGTAGAAGCAAAATTCATGACTTCATTTTTTCTAACAGCTACATAGTATTCCATTGTATAGATGTACCATCGTTTGTTTATCCACTCATCTATTCTCAGACACATGGGTTGTTTTCAGTTCTAGCTATTGTGAATAGTGCTGTAATGTATATAAGAATGCAGAGGTCTTTTCTGCATTATGTTTTTGGACCCAAGGGTATAATCCCAGGAATGGTATTACTGAGTGATATGGAAGTTCAATTTCTAGTTTTTTGAAGAGCTCTCATTTTGTTTTTCAGAAATTCTGGACCAGTCTACATTCTCACCAGCAGTAAATGAGAGTTCCCTTCTTCCTGCATCCATGCCAGCACTGATTGTTCTTGTTCTTCATGATGTGTGCCAGTATCTATGGTATGAAGTGATTTCTCATTGTAGTTTTTATTTGCATCTCCCTGATGATAATATTGTGAAGCATTATTTTATCTGCCTTTTGCCCATATGTATTTCTTTTCGAGGACATGTTTGTTCATCTCTTCCCATTTTTTGACTGGTTACATTATTTTTCTTGTTAAGCCCTTATAAAGTAGTGCCTTATATAGCTTAGAATTTAACCCCTTATCAGGTGGATATTGGGAAAATAATTTCTCCCATTCCATGAGTAGTCATTGTATTCTCATTTCCTTTGAGGTGCAGAAGTTTCTTAATTTAATATAGCCCCGTTTGTTTATCTTTTGCTTCAGTTTGGTCAGTGGTGTTTCTTGAAGATATCTTTAGTTTCAGTGTCATGAAGAGTTTTGTCTATGTATTCCTCTCTGTAATATGTGGGATCTCAGCTTGAAGCTTTACACAAAAAATCAGACAAAGTCATGGGAAAAAGTTCATTTTAGATTCGGGTTTTGGAGCAGCTTCTTGGATCTTACTGAGTCTCCAAACTTCTTTTTCTGCTGCTTTCCCATGCCAGAGCTTAACATAAATCACTTGAGGGTCAGAGTTGATGTAATTAAGGATACTTGTGCTAATTAACTCAGAAAAGGTGAAAGGAAAATGTAAAGTGTTGACAATGGTTTCAGGTCTGAAATCAGTCTAATCCATTTTGACTTGTCCTTTGTGCTTGGTGTCAGGAAGTGGTCTGAGTTCAGTTTCTTAGACATAGCTGACCAGGTTTACCAGCATGACTTGTTGAAGAGGCTTTCCTTGCTCCGCTTCACATTTTTTTAGCTTCTTTATAAAAAAAAATTAACGTATACATCTGGGGTTCCATTTTAGGAAATTAAATTATGATTTAAAAGCCTGTCTTTATTTTAATATGATGCCATTTTAATTACTATGCTTTTAGTATGATTTTGTAGCCTGCCACTTTACTGTAGAGATCTAGTTTTAGGTGCTTTTCTTGTGGAGTCTTTAGGGTTTTCTAAGTATAGTATCATATCATCTGCAAATTGTGAAAGTTTAATAATTTTCTTTCTATCTGGATGTCCTGGATATTTTTTTCTTGCCTAATTGCTATTACGAGTACCTCCAATACTATGTTGGGGCAACCTTGTCTTTTGATGGATTTTAGGGGAAAGACTTTCAGCTTTTCCTCATTGAGTATAATGTTTGCTATAGGCTTTTTTGGTAAATGGATTTAACTTTTATATTTATATTTATAAATATATTTATATATAATATATTTATATATTATAATTGATTTATATTGAGGAAAGGTCCTCTAATTATTATCAAAATTTCTTTTAGCTCTGTGATTAATTTTTTAAATTTTTTTGGGTCACACTTGTCAGTGCTCAGAGGTTATTCCTGGCTCTACACTCAGCAATCGCTGATAGGTATGGGTGACCATATGGGAAGCTGAGATTCGAACCACTGTCCTGCATACAAGACAAATGCCCTGCCTCCATACTATCTCTCCAGCCCCCTTTTTTTATTTAAAAATATTAACATTCTTTTTTTTTAATTTATTTAAACACCTTAATTACATACATGATTGTGTTTGGGTTTCAGTCATGTAAAGAACACCACCCATCACCAGTGCAACATTCCCATCACCAATGTCCCAAGTCTCCCTTCGCCCCACCCGACCCCCGCCTGTACTCTAGACAGGCTCTCCATTTTCCTCATACATTCTCATTATTAGGACAGTTCAAAATGTAGTTATTTCCCTAACTAAACTCATCACTCTTTGTGGTGAGCTTCCTGAGGTGAGCTGGAACTTCCAGCTCTTTTCTCTTTTGTGTCTGAAAATTATTATTACAAGGGTGTCTTTCATTTTTCTTAAAACCCATAGATGAGTGAGACCATTCTGTGTTTTTCTCTCTCTCTCTGACTTATTTCACTCAGCATAATAGATTCCGTGAACATCCATGTATAGGAAAATTTCATGACTTCATCTCTCCTGACGGCTGCATAATATTCCATTGTGTATATGTACCACAGTTTCTTTAGCCATTCATCTGTTGAAGGGCATCTTGGTTGTTTCCAGAGTCTTGCTATGGTAAATAGTGCTGCAATGAATATAGGTGTAAGGAAGGGGTTTTTGTATTGTATTTTTGTGTTCCTAGGGTATATTCCTAGGAGTGGTATAGCTGGATCGTATGGGAGCTCGATTTCCAGTTTTTGGAGGAATCTCCAAATCGCTTTCCATAAAGGTTGAACTAGACGGCTTTCCCACCAGCAGTGGATAAGAGTTCCTTTCTCTCCACATCCCTGCCAACACTGTTTATTCTCATTCTTTGTGATGTGTGCCATTCTCTGTGGTGTGAGGTGGTATCACATCGTTGTTTTGATTTGCATCTCCCTGATGATTAGTGATGTGGAACATTTTTTCATGTGTCTTTTGGCCATGTGTATTTCTTCTTTGTCACAGTGTCTGTTCATTTCTTCTCCCCATTTTTTGATGGGGTTAGATGTTTTTTTCTTGTAAAGTTCTGTCAGTGCCTTGTATATTTTGGAGATTAGCCCCTTATCTGATGGGTATTGGGTGAATAGTTTCTCCCACTCAGTGGGTGGCTCTTGTATCCTGGGCACTATTTCCTTTGAGGTGCAGAAGCTTCTCAGCTTAATATATTCCCATCTGTTAATCTCTGCTTTCACTTGCTTGGAGAGTGCAGTTTCCTCCTTGAAGATGCCTGTAATGTCCTGGAGTGTTTTGCCTATGTGCTGTACTATATATCTTATGGTTTTGGGGCTGATATCGAGGTCTTTAATCCATTTGGATTTTACCTTCGTACATGATGTTAGCTGGGGGTCTAAGTTCAATTTTTTGCAAGTGGCTATCCAATTGTGCCAACACCACTTGTTGAAGAGGCTTTCCCTGCTCCATTTAGGATTTCCTGCTCCTTTATCAAAAATTAGGTGGTTGTATGTCTTGGGAACATTTTCTGAGTATTCAAGCCTATTCCACTGATCTGAGGACCTATCCTTATTCCAATACAATGCTGTTTTGATAACTGTTGCTTTGTAGTACAGTTTAAAGTTGGGGAAAGTAATTCCTCCCATATTCTTTTTCCCAATGATTGCTTTAGCTATTCGAGGGTGTTTATTGTTCCAAATGAATTTCAAAAGTGTCTGATCCACTTCTTTGAAGAATGTCATGGGTATCTTTAGAGGGATGGCATTAAATCTGTATAATGCCTTGGGGAGTATTGCCATTTTGATGATGTTAATCCTGCCAATCCATGAGCAGGGTATGCGTTTCCATTTCCATGTGTCCTCTCTTATTTCTTGGAGCAGAGTTTTATAGTTTTCTTTGTATAGGTCCTTCACATATTTAGTCAAGTTGATTCCCAGATATTTGAGTTTGTGTGGCACTATTGTGAATGGGGTTGTTTTCTTAATGTCCATTTCATCCTTATTACTATTGGTGTATAGAAAGGCCATTGATTTTTGTGTGTTAATTTTGTAGCCTGCCACCTTGCTATATGAGTCTATTGTTTCTAGAAGCTTTTTGATAGAGTCTTTAGGGTTTTCTAAGTAGAGTATCATGTCATCTGCAAACAGTGAGAGCTTGACTTCTTCCTTTCCTATCTGGATTCCCTTGATATCCTTTTCTTGCCTAATCGCTATAGCAAGTACTTCCAGTGCTATGTTGAATAGGAGTGGTGAGAGAGGACAGCCTTGTCTTGTGCCAGAATTTAGAGGGAAGGCTTTCAGTTTTTCTCCATTGAGGATAATATTTGCCACTGGCTTGTGGTAGATGGCCTTCACTATATTGAGAAAGGTTCCCTCCATTCCCATCTTGCTGAGAGTTTTGATTAAGAATGGGTGTTGGACCTTATCAAATGCTTTCTCTGCATCTATTGATATGATCATGTGGTTTTTATTTTTCTTGTTATTGATGTTGTGTATTATGTTGATAGATTTACGGATGTTAAACCAGCCTTGCATTCCTGGGATGAAAACTACTTGATCGTAGTGGATGATCTTTTCAACGAGGCATTGAATCCTATTTGCCAGGATTTTGTTGAGGATCTTTGCATCTGCATTCATCAGTGATATTGGTCTGTAATTTTGTTTTTTGGTAGCGTCTCTGTCTGGTTTAGGTATCAAGGTGATGTTGGCTTCATAAAAGCTATTTGGAAGTGTTTCTGTTTGTTCAATTTCATGAAAGAGTCTTGCCAAGATTGGCAGTAGTTCCTCTTGGAAAGTTTGATAGAATTCATTAGTGAATCCATCTGGACCTGGGCTTTTGTTTTTCGGCAGACATTTGATTACTGTTTTAATTTCATCAATGGTGATGGGGGTGTTTAGATATGCTACATCCTCTTCCTTCAACCGTGGAAGATTATAAGAGTCCAAGAATTTATCCATTTCTTCCAGGTTCTCATTTTTAGTGGCCTAGAGTTTTTCAAAGTAGTTTCTGATTACCCTTTGAATCTCTGTCATATCAGTAGTGATCTCTCCTTTTTCATTCCTGATATGAGTTATCAAGTTTCTCTCTCTCTCTTTCTTTGTTAGGTTTGCCAGTGATCTATCAATCTTGTTTATTTTTTCAAAGAACCAACTTCTGCTTTCGTTGATCTTTCGGATTGTTTTTTGAGTTTCCACTTCATTGATTTCTGCTCTCAGCTTTGTTATTTCCTTCTGTCTTCCTATTCTTGGGTCCTTTTGTTGAGCATTTTCTAGTTCTATTAGCTGTGTCATTAAGCTACTCAGGTAAGCTCCTTCTTCCTTCCTGATGTGTGCTTGCAAAGCTATAAATTTTCCTCTCAGTACTGCTTTTGCTGTGTCCCATAAGTTCTGATAGTTTGTGTCTTTATTGTCATTTGTTTCCAGGAACCTTTTGATTTCCTCCTTGATTTCATCTCGGACCCACTGGTTATTGAGCATGAGGCTGTTTAACTTCCAGGTGTTAAAGTGTTTCTTCTGAGTCCCTTTGGAGTTCACAAAGAATTTCAGAGCCTTGTGGTCAGCGAAGGTAGTCTGCAAAATTTCTATCCTCTTGATTTTATGGAGGTATGTTTTATGTGCCAGCATGTAGTCTATCCTGGAGAATGTCCCATGTACATTGGAGAAGAATGTGTATCCAGGTTTCTGGGGATGGAGTGTCCTATATATATCCACTAGGCCTCTTTCTTCCATTTCTCTCCTCAGGTCTAGTATGTTCTTGTTGGGTTTCAGTCTGCTTGACCTATCCAGTGTTGACAAAGCCGTGTTAAGGTCCCCCACAATTATTGTGTTGTTGATATTATTTTTCAGATTTGTCAACAGTTGTATTAAATATTTTGCTGGCCCCTCATTCGGTGCATATATGTTTAGGAGAGTGAATTCTTCCTGCTCTACGTACCCCTTGATTAATATAAAATGTCCATCTTTGTCCCTTACTACCTTCCTGAGTATAAAGTTTGCATTATCTGATATTAGTATGGCCACTCCAGCTTTTTTATGGGTGTTGTTTGCTTGGATAATTTTTCTCCAGCCTTTTATTTTGAGTCTATGTTTGTTCTGACTATTCAGGTGCGTTTCTTGTAGGCAGCAGAAGGTTGGATTGAGTTTTTTGATCCATTTAGCCACTCTGTGTCTCTTGACTGGTGCATTTAGTCCATTGACGTTGAGAGAAAGAATTGTCCTGGGATTTAACGCCATCTTTATTTCAAAATTTGGTGTGTCTTTTGGGTAGTCTTGTCTTAGATTAGGTCTTTCAGTTTTTCTCTTAAGACTGGTTTTGTGTCTGTGAAGTTTCTGAGCTGTTTTTTGTCTGTGAAGCCATGTAGTCTTCCGTCAAACCGGAAAGTGAGTTTTGCTGGGTATATATTCTGGGTGAAGCATTCATTTCATTCAGTCTTGTCACAATATCCCACCACTGCTTTCTGGCATTGAGTGTTTCTGGTGACAGGTCTGCTGTAAATCTCAGGGAAGCTTGCTTGAATGTGATTTCCCCTTTTGATCTTGCTGTTTTCAGAATTCTGTCTCTATCTGTGGGATTTGTCATTGCGACTAGGATGTGTCTTGGGGTGGTTTTTCTGGGGTCTCTTTTGGTTGGTACTCTTCGGGCATGCAGGATTTGATCACAGATATTCTTTAGCTCTGGAAGTTTCTCTTTAATGATGTTCTTGACCGTTGATTCTTCCTGGAAATTTTCTTCCTGGGCCTCTGGGACTCCAATGATTCTTAAGTTGTTTCTGTTGATCTTATCATAGACTTCTATTTTCATCTGTTCCCATTCTTTGACTAATTTTTCCATTGTCTGCTCATTTGCTTTAAGTTTTTTGTCCAATCTCTCCTGCTGTATGGAATTGTTATGTATCTCATCTTCCACAGCACCAAGTCTATTCTCAGCTTCTGATACCCTGTCCCAGAGCATATCCATTTTGTCCTTCACTTCGTTTACTGACTTTTTCAGTCCTGTTAGTTGACATGTTATTTCAGTTTGGAGTTTTGTGATTTCTGTCTTCATATTTTCTTGGTTCTTATTAGTTTTCTGTTCAACTCGATCCATGGTTTCTTGGAGATCTTTGAGCATCTTCCATATTGCTAGTCTAAAGTCCTTATCTGAGAGGTTGATTAGTTGGTTGGTCATTATCTGGTCCTCAGAATTGTCATCTTCATTCTCTATGTCTGATGCTGGCCTGCATTGTTTCCCCATTGTCACACTTGTATTGTGGGTTTTTCTACGTGTTGTGGTGGTATTCATTGTCTATATGATGCAGGCAGCACACTCCTCTGGCTCCTCCCTTTCTGGATGGGCTGACTTGCCTCTAAGGGAGGGGAGTCCTCCGTGGATAAAGCCTCACACTGGGTCAAATCTTAGGCCGGAGCATGCAACAGAGAAGACAGTCCGGAGAGAAATGTTTGCTTCTGTGATATAGTGCCGTTCTTAGTGTGATTTTTCCTTCTTGTCGCAATGGAGTTCTTTCCTTAGAAAGAGTGCACGGCCACGTAACGAAGTGGAGTAATGGCGTCTGGGCGAGCGAGGTTTCTGGAGCCTCTTTTTGCCCCACTCGCAAGAGTTTCACGCAAGAGGACAGTAGACAGACATAGACAGGTCACACTCACAGTTTTTCACAGTTGGGCCCCACTGGGCCGGTGTACTTTCGCAGATTTTCCCCGCCTGGTTTCACACACAGGGAGCCGGCTTTTGCAAAGCTTAGCCGGTTTTCATGCTCTGTAATCCCTCCCTCAGCATCCATCTATATTTAAGCAAATATTTTTATTTCCTCTCTGACCCACTGGTTGTTCACTAGTGAGTTATGTAATTTTCAGGATTTAGAGTTATTTATTTGGTTCCGGAGAGATAGCACAGCGGTGTTTGCCTTGCAAGCAGCCGATCCAGGACCAAAGGTCAAATATTAACATTCTTACTTTAATTAATAAGATTCCTCTATTATAACACCAGTGGGGAATTTTCTTCTAATCCTTAAGTTATTTTTACATTTTACATTGGATTTAGAAACTATTATTTCTATTACTCTCTGTTGGAGAGTGTTTTCAATTTAATTGATATACTATTTATTTTGAGCTTGCTTATGCAAGCATGGGTGTGTCTTTCCAGATATTAGATTTGCTGTTATTGTGTGGGGTAACTTCTTGACCTGTTTCCTACCATTATTAAAAGTTGTTTTTAGTAGGTGTTATAGTTTTATATTTTCCATACATTTTTTTAACCAAAGATAATAGCGATAGGAGGGGAAAACTGTAATATAAACCTAGTGTGATCTTATTTAGAGTATCGTGCTCTTTCAATATAAAAAATAAAATCTATACTTAGGTTTAAAATCTTCATGCTCGTAACAAGGATTTCACAACAGGCTTCTCTAGACTTCATTGTTTCTTTTTGCTTTGTCTTCAGTAACTCCTCAGATTATTTTACAATACAGTAAGTTCTATGTCCATAAAACCTCACTTTCTATTGTGAAACTTTACTCCTCTTCCTCTCTGACTACTGTTTTGCCATAGGCTTATTTTGTTTGCTGAATCCTATTACCCTTCTACTTACATGTTTTTATGTACTTACATGTTGTTTTTCTTCTGTTCTTCTTTCAGTGGCTATTACCCCGTATCTTCATTCCCAAACACAACAGGAATATGATTGGTTTATAATGATTCCTAATGGAGAAGATTTCTTTCTCGCCACTCTCTAATTTGTCACTTCCCACCTGACAGATGGTCTGGTTTTAGATCTGAGTTCAATCTGTTATGTTCAGTAAAATCCTAATAATTTTTGCCTAAGGAAATCCCTATGGATACTCTCATCTGAATACATCAGAGATGGACATTGTTAAATCTGGATTATTGGAAGGCCATACAAATTGTCTAAAGCCTAAATAATGACTCATATTCAAGATAGGATACAGAAATAATTGACTATCTTTAATTAGTACAAGTTTCTATTTTGGAAATAATGATTTTATTTTACAAATGATTTGAGAAAATTGTGTCTATTATCACCCCCCAATACACACACTGAATAAAATGTATGCAAACCTTTAAAATTCAGTCCACAAGATTGAAAAAGGTCCATAAATCCTTAAAGCTTCAATATGGAGGATCCTACACGACCATCTTACCCAAACCCTATTACCCTATGGACAATGCTGAGGCTTTGGGGAGGAAGAAAGTTATTCAGGCAAGTCAGGAGCCAGAATACAGAAGGCAGCAGCTGTTATTTTATCCCTCCCAATCTAGACTCTTTTCCACTCTGACACAGCTTCCAGCTCAGATCAATGTTTTCTCAAATACAGGACACCTGAGGGGCTCTCAAGTCCTTTCAGGGGAAATGAGTCTGTGAATGGGTGATTTATATTGGCAATAATGCTTACCCTCAAAAGGCCCAAAGAAAGAAAACAGAGTGTAATGGGCATGACATGAAAGAAACCAAGGTCTATTTATACCTAGACACTGTGACTCCCTCATCAGCAAGGAGAGGACAAGGGCGGGTAGGAATACAGAATATATGTGCAAGACCACAGAGGGCATTTTGAAATATGGTTATTGCATATTTTTAATCTACTTGGTAGAAATGGGAAGACAAGAAAGGCATTCATTTTAGGCGCAAATAGGAGCAAATATATGGAACAGTTTTACTAACAGATTGACTGTATCCAAGTCAGCATGAATATTTGTAGCTGAAATATAGTACAGCGCACTAAGGAACGATACACAGCAAATAATAAAATAAGGTATTGCTGTTGAAAGAGTTGTAAAACTTGCTCTGAGTTGAAAATATTGAAGATGCGAATATGTTATTACATTCGAATTAAAGTATAATTCTATAGGTTGCAATCCTATATAATATAAAATCTTATATAATTCTATATGAAATGCATATAGAATGTTATAGATATTTATATATAAGAGCATGGTTTTAAAAGTGACAATGATATGCTCTAGATAGTTCTAAACCAGGAGAGATGTTATTTTCACTTCTTCCAGAAACTTTTGGCAATGTTGAAGGCTGTGTTTTGATTTGTTTTGGCCCTCCCAGTGCTGCTGAGTAAAAGCAGTGATGCTTAGGAGGTCATGTGAAGATGGGGCTCAAATTTGGGTTCTGTGCATTCCCACCATGTGCTGAAGCCCTTTGGGCTGTCTCTCAAGCCCAAGAGGGGCATTTTAAGTTGTCACTGCTGGGATTAGGGAAAAATTACTGATATTTAGGGGAGAGAGAAGTTAAGGTGCTATTGGATATCCTTTGGGACAGTCCCACCATAAAGAATTCTCTCAACCATGATACTAACAATGGACTTAAGAAAGATCTAAATTAATAACACTTTCTCTGAGGGTCAAATGGAGTCCAAGAGTTGTAACTCTGGATTTTTTTTATCATGTCCACTTTATTTGTACTAGTTGTATTTTCATTAACAAGGGCACATTGAGATATTATTGGAATTTTCTAAATAAAATTTAAACTACAATGGATGCCCAAGTGCATAGCCAAATTTAAATTTCCCCTTTAAGTCCATTAAGCTGAGACATGTAACAATTTTTATGCCAATTGGTAGTAAGTTGGACTTAATGATTCAGTCTGGTATATTGAGAGCAAAAGGAGTGAAGTTCTGCTTCTCTTGGTGTTAGTGGCAATTTATGGGATGCAAATGGTAAAGGCTGATAATTTCATTTGTGGGTTTACAATTCTGTTTTACTAGGAGGCAGATAAATTTATAACATCAATTAGTCAATGTTGTAATTTCTATCTGTGGGGTATGTTGGGTTTGTAGTTCAAATCCCGTTAAATTATTGGCTCTCTCTGACAAGTAGAAACAGCTGCTAGAACAAGTGATTTCTTAGCTCCCATGCTTGATGAACAAGACCTCTACCCCATCACTTTTCCAACTGTGCGTTCTATAGAGTAAATACTTGAATAATTTCTGTGATGGCTCATCTCACATTGAGGCGCCTTTGGTTTTTATTGTATTGCCTGTAGATGGAAGTTAAATAAATACATAAACATCTATGTAGATACTGTCTAGGATGAACAGATGTTAATAATTAGATATTCATATTTGATATAGAATTCAAATGTACTCTTGATCTTGATTGCCTTTTCTCTTCAGAAAACAAATTCTTAGCTATAAGTGAAAATCTATTTATTCCCCTATTTTTGCTATCGGGGAAAAAAATCTGTTGGTCAGATAGTTCTTTCCCTCAAATTCCCAATGCACTTCTTCCTGGTATTCAGTGTTGGATTGCACCATTATATGTCATTTGTGTCTGTGGCACACTGACCATTTAGAGGACACAGGATCTTCAGAAAAAGAAAGGTTTTCCGCAACATTTATAGGATATATACAAACTATATCAATATCCTGTGGATCAATGAAATCTGCCTTTATACAGGGAAAACATGTAGAACCAAGGTCTTGAGTTAGGGTTTTAGCCCCTTCTGTTCCTATGAGGCCTTACCCACATCCTGATCCTTGACCCCAAAATATAAAACCTTCAGTCTCTCTAACTTCTAAAATTTTTACCCTTCAACAGGTGATAGTCATTATCCTACAATCTAACAATCTCTTGATTTCTTTAAGTTTGGTGTTTCAGATTCCAAAAATAAGTGAATTTCTTTCTCTTTCTTTCTTTCTTTCTTTCTTTCTTTCTTTCTTTCTTTCTTTCTTTCTTTCTTTCTTTCTTTCTTTCTTTCTTTCTTTCTTTCTTTCTTTCTTTCTTTCTTTCTTTCTTTCTTTCTTTCTTTCTTTCTTTCTTTCTTTCTTTCTTTCTTTCTTTCCTTTCCATTCTTTCTTCCTTCTTTCTTTCCTTTCTTCCTTCCTTCCTTCCTTCCTGCCTGCAATCTTCTTTCTTTCTTTCCTTTCTTTCTTTCTTTCTTTCTTTCTTTCTTTCTTTCTTTCTTTCTTTCTTTCTTTCTTTCTTTCTTTCTTTCTTTCTTTCTTTCTTTCTTTCTTTCTTTCTTTCTTTCTTTCTTTCTTTCTTTCTTTCTTTCTTTCTTTCTTTCTTTCTTTCTTTCTTTCTTTCTTTCTTTCTTTCTTTCTTTCTTTCTTTCTTTCTTTCTTTCTTTCTTTCTTTCTTTCTTTCTTTCTTTCCTTCCTTCTTTTTTTCTTCTGCTGAGGGGCTCCATCTAGAGCCACATCCAGAGGCTCTGAGGGGTTACCTCCTGGCTCTGTACTCAGAAATTACTTCTGGCAGGCTCAGGGGACCAGATGGGATGCAGAGGATTGAACCCCAGTCAGCTGAATGCAAGACAAATGCCTTCCCCATTGTGCTATCACTTCAGCCCCAGAATTTCCTTCTTGTTTTAAATTGACATGTGTTATGTATGGATGCATAACACTAGTTAAATACATATGCAGATATATATAGAAACATACATACATTTCTCATTTGCATTGTCTTTTTCCACTTGTTCTTTAATGGGCAGTTAAGCCATTTCTATATTTTTGAAAATTGTGAGTAATGTTGCAATGTAAGAGTAAGACTATCTTTTCAATAAAATAATTTAAATCTTTACTGAAACTATTAGGTGATTTATTGAATTTTTGATAGTTCTGTTATTAATTTTTGATTAAATAAATACTATTTATTATTTAAATATTCATATAATATTTATTAATATAATATTTATTATTTAAATAGTATTTACAATATTTTGGGGGGGGTCACACCCAGCAGCGCTCAGGGATTAACCCTAACTCCACAGTCAGAAATTGCTCCTGGCAGGCTCGGGGTACCATATGGGATGCCGGGATTCAAACCAATGGCCTTCTGCATGAAAGGCAAACGCCTTACCTCCATGCTATATCTCCGGCCCCAATATTTATAATGTCAATAATATTTTTCATTATGGTTCTACTTGTTTTCACTATGGAATGACCCTTTATCTACATATTTGTCAATAATATCTCTTGTCTTTTTATTTTTAATAAATGTCAAGTCACAGATAGTGGTTTATAGCTCAGTGTACATTTGATTTTTATTTACCTAATAATGAATGATCTTGACCAACTTTTCATGTACTTGTCATTTGCTTGTTGTGGGTCTTTGGAAGCACATCTATTTATTGAAGTCTTCACACTTTTTGGAGTTCTTTTTTGTTTTCATTGACTTTTCGATTTGTGCTATTGTGTTGTGTAAATTTTTATCTTGGAATATTATTTCCAAATAGATAGTTTCTAACTAATTTTTCCCATCTCTCTGGCCATTTCCTTGTCTATATAGAGTTGTACCATCAGCAAGACAGAATCCTGGTGGTAAATGTTTGCTTTTACTGCTGGTGTAATAGTTGGTGCAAAGTATGCAATTTTTCAAAGAACAAACTTTGACTTTTTGCTTCCTAGGTTAAATTTTGTTTTCAGTGTTACTGCTTTTAGTTTTGCCAGTTATAATTTTTTATGTATGTGAATATATGTGAAACTAAAATAGTATTCTAAGTTGAATTTTATTAATATCCCGCAAGTACTAATATATTATATTTTCATTATTGTTAAACCTAAAGTTATTAATTTTTGCATTGTTATTTCCACTAGTATTTATCCTCTGACATGCGTGTGATTTTGAAATGCATTATGATTCCAAGTGCTTGGGATTTTCTACTTCTTTTAGAAGCCAGTTAATTAATGTAAGACTGTTTTCAGAAAACATGTTTTAAATTTTTAAATTTATTTTTATATTTATTTATTTGGTGTTTGGGTCACACCCAGCAGCATTCAGGGCTTACTCCTGGCTTGCACTCAGAAATTGCTCTTGCCAGGCACTGGGGACCATATGGAATTTGAACCACCATCCCTCCTGAATTGGCTGGATGCAAGGCAAATGCCCTACTGTTGTGTTATTGCTCCAGCCCCATGTTTTACATCTTTTTTTTAATTTTATGTTTGCTAATTGTTAATCATAATAAAAATTTTAAAGACTTGATATTTGTAAAAAGAGATGTGTATACTTTCATTGGGAAGTTTAGTTTTCTATACATACTAATCCTTAGGTATTTATTCTTATATATTATGTATTTACTTTTTTAAATTCTAAAATTATTAGAAAATAAAATATTCTATTATAATTTTGGATTAGTTTATTTCTATTATTTTACTTTCTTTTTTGTTCTTTTTGGATCACACCCGGCAGCACTCAGGGGTTATTCCTGGTTCTACACTCAGAAATCGCCCCTGGCAGCAGGCACGGGGGACCATATGGGATGCCTTACCTCCATGCTATCTCAAAGCTGGCCTATTATTTTACTTTCATATTTTAAGAATACTTTTACATTTTTGTGTTTTGTTCTGATTAATATGAAAAATTCTCAGTTATCTCAATTCAAGTACTTCCCCTTTTAGTCTGATCTGGTTTTAGTAGACCTACACAAATTTTCAGTAGATTAAGTATTTGTATAAGGAACTCTTCCCATTTTTTACTTTCTTTTTTTTTTTTTGGTTTTTGGGTCACACCCGGTGGTGCTCAGGGGTTACTCCTGGCTTTCTGCTCAGAAATAGCTCCTGGCAGGCACGGGGGACCATATGGGACACCGGGATTCGAACCAACCACCTTTGGTCCTGGATCAGCTGCTTGCAAGGCAAACACCGCTGTGCTATCTCTCCAGGCCCCATTTTTTTACTTTCTAATTTTGCATACTTATATTCAAATTTTTTAATTTAATTATAACTTATTTGGGGGTGTCAAGCCCAGCAGTGCTTATGGGGCCTATGACTCAGCATAGAGCTAGGGGTTTCTCACATTGTTCTCAAGGGACCATATGGAGACAGATATCAAATCTCAGCTTCCTGAATCTGCATTTAGGCTTGAGTTCCAGCCCTTTGAGCTATTTCAATTGTGCTCAAAATCATGTCTTCTATAAATTAGAAAAATTAATCTCCAGAGAAGTGGCAGCAGAGATAAACAGATAGGACTATATTAAACTGAGACACTCCTGCACCTCAAAGGAAATAGTGCCTAGGATACAAAAGCCACCCACAGAATGGGAGAAACTATACACCCAACTATTCACCCATCAGGCAAGGGGCTAATATTTAAGATATATAAGGAACTGACAGAATTTAACAAGAAAAACTTTTAACCCCATCAATATATGTAGAGAAGAATTGAATAGACCCTTTCTCAAAGAAGAAATTCAAACGATATGGAGATTCCTCCAAAATCTGGAAATTGAGCTTCCATTCGACCCAGCTATTCCACTCCTAGGGATATACCTTAAGAACACAAGAACACAATACAAAAACCCATTCCTCATGCCTATATTTTTGCAGCACAATTCACAATAGCCAAACTCTGGAAACAACCAAGATGCCCTTCAACAGACGAATGGCTAAAGAAACTGTGGTACATATACACAATGGAATATTATGCAGCCGTCAGGAGAGATGAAGTCATGAAATTTTCCTATACATGGATGTACATGGAATCTATAATGCTGAGTGAAATAAGTCAGAGGAAGAGAGAGAAAAACGCAGAATGGTCTCACTCATCTATGGGTTTTAAGAAAAATAAAAGTCATTTTTGTAACAATCCTCAGAGACAATGAGATAAGGGCTGGAACACCAGCTCGCTTCATGAAGCTCACCATAAAGAGTGGTGAGTGCAGTTATAGAAATAACTACACAGAGAACTACCATAACCATGTGAATGAATGAGGGAACTGGAAAGACAGTCTAGAGTACAGGTGGGGGATGGAGTGGGATGGAGGGAGATTTGGGACATTGATGGTGGGAATCTTGCACTGGTGAAGGGGGTGTTCTTTACATGACTGAAACCTAATCACAATCATATGTAATCAAGATGTTTAAATAAAGGGAAGAAGTTTCAAATTAAAAAAAGAAATTTAAATGGCCAAAAGGCACATGAAAAAGTGCTCCATATCACTAATCATCAGGCAGATGCAAACCAAAACAACTATCAGGTATCATCTCATGCCACAGAGACTGGCACTCACCACAAAGAATAAAAGCAATCAGTGCTGGTGGGGAGGTGGGGAGAAAGGAACTCTATTCACTGCTGGTGGTAATTCTGTCTAGTTCAGAATTTAGAGAAAACAATATGGAGATTCCTCCAAAAATTGGAAATTGAGCTCTCATATGATCCAGCTCTACCACACCTAGGGATATACCCTAGGAACACAAAAATACAATACAAGAATCCCTTCCTCACACCTATATTCATTGCAGCACCATTTATAATAGCCAAACTCTGGAAACAACCAAGATGCCTTTCAAGAGATAAATGGCTAAAGAAACTGTGGTACATATACACAATGAAATATTATGCAGCCATCAGGAGCGATGAAGTCATGAAATTTTTCTATACATGGCTGTACATGGAAACTGTTATGCTGAGTGAAATAAGCCAGAGGGAGAGACACAGCATAATCTCACTGATCTATGGGTTTTAAGAAAAAATGAAATACATTATTGTTATAATGCCAAGTGATGAGGGCTGGAAGGACCGGCTAACAATATGAAGCTCACCCCAAAGAGGGGTGAGTGCATTTAGAAAAATAACTACACTAACAACCACCATGACAATGTTAATAAGTGAGAGAAATAGAATGCTTGTTTTGTATACAGGTAGGGGGTGGGGAAGGAGGGAGATTGGGGGTATCAGTGGTGGGAATGTTGCACTGGTGACTGGGAGTGTTTTTGTATGACTGTAACCCAATTACAATCATGTTTCTAAACACGATGTTTAAATAAAGACATTCTATAAAAAATAAAATACTAAAAAAAAAAGAAATTAAATTATGAAAAAAAGAAAGTCAAAGGTCAACTGGATGGTAGGAATCTTTCCTCACTTGTGTTTTGCCTTCAAAAATAAAATTAACCTTTTTGTCCCTACTGGTTTGTTTATTTATCATTCTTTTCCTTTTTTGTCTGTCTCCTAAAATTAATTTAAATGGTTTTGAGTATATCTTCTTATCTCTTATATTTTATTTACACTTTTTATTATTGTCTTTAGTTATTGAATCAAGATCTCTCTATTTAAAAAATCTTTTTACTATTATTTTAGTGGCCATCCCAGAGACTAAATATATATGTGATTTAATATGGTAAAAACTGTAATCAGAGTTTTTCTTCATTCCAAACCATTCTAACATGTTTACACTCTAATTATATTTAATCCATAATATTTCTTGTGTTACGTATTTTAAGTCTATGCACAGCTTATCATTAGATATGAATGTATACAAACACACTGTTATAGGGATCCACTCAGAGTTAAGTTACATCTTTATCTTGCTTTATCTTTTTTCTTTTCTTTCTTATTTTCTTTATGTTTTTGAGATACACCTGGTCTGGTGCCTATTTGGGAAAGTTGTGTGGGAAAGATGGCTGTTTCTATTTGTATTTTCTTGATACTTATGACTGCTTATAAGCAGAATTGAATAATTGTGCCTGTGAACTCCAAGTAAATGATGACTAACCTTGAAGCCAGAGAGATAGTACCATAGGCAGGGCATGTGGCTGATCCAAGTTTAGTCCCCAGAAACTTGTGTAGTTCCCCAAACCCTGACAGGAGTGATCCCGGAGCACAGTCAGGAGTAAGCTTCAAGCTTACTTCAATGTGGCCCAAAACTAATTAAATGAATTAAATTAAAATGTATACGCTGCAGAAATAGTTTATCTACTTTTAATCTTTAATGATTCTAACTATAAACTGCCTGACTATCATTATGATTTTAATCCCTTGTGAGATGCTTAAATATTTAAATTGATACATTTTATAAGTTTGGGAAATTTGGCAAGTATTATTTACGTTCTATTATTTTTCTCAGCTTCTTTCAGGATTCCATTGCCTTCTTGTTAGATATTTTCAGCATTTCCCATCTGTTCTGCTCATTTCTATTTTTTTCTATTCTTTGTTTTACCCATTTAGAATGAATATTTTATAATTAAAAATCTTCATTAATAAAAGTTTTACTCTGCTGTGATAAAAGATTCATATAATTTTTGGTTCATTTTTTGGAGAATGCTTCAATACAGTCCTCAGTAGGCCTTAGGGGCTCCTCTTAGTGATATTGAGAAACCAGGATGGTGGTTTAATGAGAATGTCTGAGGATGATAGGAAATATCTGGGCTACCATGGCACTGTTTAAGGGTCTTCAGGACTACCCCTGATGGTACCTAGAGTTCTCAGCACTATAGCTGGTGATGGTTGGGGAATCATGTGATCCTGGAGATCAGACTGGGGTCAACAACATTCAAAACATGTGCCTCCACATCACAAAGAATGAGAACAAGCAGTGTTGGCGGGGATGTGGAGAGAAAGGAACTCTTATCCACTGCTGGTGGGAATGCTATCAAGTTCAACCTTTATGGAAAGCAATATGGAGATTCCTCCAAAAACTGGAAATCGAGCTCCCATACGATCCAGCTATACCACTCCTAGGAATATACCTGAGGAACACACACACACACACACACACACACACAAAAAAAAAAAAAAAAAACACAAAAATCCATTCCTTGCACCTATATTCATTGCAGCCCTATTTACCATAGCAAGACTCTGGAAACAACCCAGATGCCCTTCAACAGACGAATGGCTAAAGAAACTGTGGTATATATATACACAATGGAGTATTATGCAGCCATCAGGAGAGATGAACCCATGAAATTTTCCTTACCATGGATGGACATGGAATCTATTATGCTGAGAGAAATAAGTCAGAGAGAGAGAGAGAGAGAGAGAGAGAGAGAGAGAGAGAGAGAGAGAGAGACACGCAGAATGGTCTCACTCATCTATGAGTTTTGAGAAAAATGAAAGACATTCTTGCAATAATTTTCAGAGACAAGAGAGAGGAGGGCTGGAAGTCATAGCCCACATCACCACAAAGAGTGATGAGTTTAGTTAGAGAAATAACTACATTGCGAACTATCCTAACAATGAGAATGTGTGAGGGAAATAGAAAGCCTGTCTAGAGTACAGGTGGGGGTGGAGTGGGGAGGAGGAAAATTTGGGACATTGGTGATGAGAATGTTGCACTTGTGATGGGGGTGTCCTCTTACATGACTGAAACCCAACCACAATCATGTTTGTAATCAAGATGTTTAGTTAAAATATTATTTAAAAAACATGTGCCTCAAACCCTGCTTTCTTTCTGACCCCGCTATTCCATTTGTAGTTTCAATAATTATATATTAATATTTTATCATTTAAAATTCTTTATGAATTATATTTTTCAGTAAAATTCTTCATCTATTTCATTGAATATATCATTGTAATTTTGAAGTCACTAATGATGATCTAAGAACTTTAAATGTTTATTTCTGCAATGACTTTGCTTCTTAGCAAAACTAATGGTTTTGATTGAAGGTCAAAGATGATGCAAAAATTTGTGATGATCAGCACTTTACTATGTCTGGTAGCATTTTATTCCAGGAAGCATTTATTTCACTTTATGATAGACAAATTAAACCAAGATAGAACACTCAATCCAACCTGGGAGTAAGTTTGAAAAAAAAATTGGAGTCTGTGATAATTTATCTAATTGTTGTTTTTTTTTTAATTCTTATGGAATAGAAATAGCCACTTTATGATCCTAATTAAAGTTTAGATTTTACTCAGCCTCCTTCTTGGCTGACTTCTTATTTCCTCATCCCTGTGAGATTCTAGAAGGTTCTGTCAATTTTTCAGCCACTAGTTTTTTCTTAGTGTCTCAGCTCTGTCACTTAATTATTGAAAGAGAATACATTTGCTGCTCAAAATATCCCTTCTCCTTCTCATGCTGTGCCTTTCTTAGCTGGTTACTTTGCCAGTTTCCCAACACTTGTACCATTTCCACAATTTAGGATACAGTCCCCTGTTTTTATTTTTAAATTTTATTTGAGTCATCATGACTTGTAATACCATTAATAATAGGGTTTCATATATGCGACGTTCCAACACCCTATCCTCCATCAGAGTATCTGCTTCTCTCCACCATTGTCACCATTAACTTTGTGCCTCCTCCTCACTGTGGTCAATAAACTCAGTTCTGTGGCCTTTAGCCATTTATTATTCTGTTAAAATCTGTTATAGTCAACATCTGAGAAAGATCAGTCTGTATCTATTCTTCTCCTGGCTGACTTCACACAGCATGATGCCTTTCAAGTCTATCTACAGAGCAAATTGCATGAATTTATTGTATCCCATAGATTATTTATTAAGACTTCCATTCTTGGGCACTTAGATTATTTCTAGATTTTGGCTGTTGTGAATAGTGATTCAGAAAACAAACACAAATGTCCTTTCGGAGTAGAGTTTTGGGGTAATTAGGATAGTTGTCCATAAATGGAATTGCTTGTCATATGGAAGCTCAATTCTTAGTATTTTTTTTTTGGAAGTACCCACATTCTCTAGTACCTGTTGGGAAAATTTTTCCCCCACACCCAGCAGTAGTACTAAGGGCTTACTCTTGACTCTGCTCAGAGATCATTCCTGACATTTATTTGGCAGGAGATCCTATAAGATATAGGGGAAATCAAACCTGGTTTTGATTGCATGCAAAACAAGCACCCTATGTTCTGTATTATTACTCTGGCCCCACTCATGGTAAAATTACTTTACAATAAACTATAAACAACCCACTTTTAGTGCAACTAGAAATGCTCCCCCTTTAATCCTTCAAATAAGTTTGTTGATTCATAGTCTAAATAAACTTTCCATTTGTGTGTGTGTGTGTGTGTGTGTGTGTGTGTTCAGAACCTGAGGTGTGTGTTTGTTTTGGATCAGACTGCCTTGTAAATTGTCAATGACACTTTATTCTCCTATAACACAGTCAATATTCATTTACATAGATATCTAAATCATGGAGCATTTTATTTAATTCTGAAGAATATTCTATTGCTGTATAATGATGCCTGTTAGGTAATTACAATTGATAAGCAATCAGAATGATCCTGTAAACAGAGATAAACACACTCAATTTGTATAAGATTGTGCATTTTTCCTATAACATTCTAAAGTCTCAATCTATATTCATATACTTCCATCCAATACTGAAAACATTTGGTGATATCATATTAACGTTAAAATATATCCTTGTCTAGGAACTCTCAACCTGAAACTATTAAGAACAGAATTGGAAGCCTATATAGAAATTGAAAATAAAATTCTTGCGGATTTGTTTCAGGGTGCCAATGTTCATGGCAATTGTAATTATTTTGTAGAAATAGCCTATTGTTACCCAAGTCACATATAACTAAAATAAGTGTGATTAAATTTGATGAAGTTTTCAAATAAAATTATGCTAGGAGACTACCGAATCATTTTTTTCATCGACATCAATTTCTTTTTTAATAAAAATGTACTTAATGCCTACTATTACCAAGAATTGTGCTAGGTGTCAGGAATAAAAACATCATGAAAATGGATTTAATGATTGGTTATTACTGTGTACGCTAAACTTTGAGAGTGGAGGAAGGTTATCCACTGCACATAATGAAGGATAAGTCTTCCAGGAGAGCCAAAATGCATCTTCCTAAACAATCATTTTGGCATCTCTTTCCTAGTTGAGTTTAATTGAAGATCTGCAGACTTGAGAATTTTTTATTCCATTCACTAGCTAGAGGATTGACCGTTGAAGGGATTACCTAGATTTGAGGTTATATCCAGAAATAGACTTTGTGTCAACAGAACCTGCTTATATGGGATGGCAAATGTCTCATTTTTAGAGCATCTGGTATGTCTGTTCTTGTAGCCTCAAGCTCTTATCCTAAGTAAGATCAAGATCAGATTATATATAAAAATATTTCACTCCATTGATGTGCATGTAGGTTTATCCAAATATGCATAATTAAATTTGGTCAGTTTTGTTTACTAACCAACATAACTACAATTTGTTTTCACTCCCCAAGAGAAACCAAAGCAGAAAGGGAAAAGTTTGCCATCACTATAATATAAACATGCATATATATTAAATATATTTATATACGTGTCCATATCTATGATTCATTTACAGATATAGTCTGTTCACATATTTAATTAAAGTCGTTTTACATTCCTACATGAATGTATATCTATGTATCTAAAATTGACACTACCTTAATGTATGTCTCTCGTTGATTTGTCATGGATATCCAATTAGTTTGACTTTCCAGGCAGTTTTATGTTGCCTGCCAGTGTCTTCTCTGATGTTCTACATAAACTGGGAAATTGATTAGTGTTGACTGACTGATTATTTATAAGTCAACACTTCTAAATAATAGACTCGAACTTGCCATCAGCATAGGAAATGCTTGAGTACAATATATCCTGCTGACAGTTGGTTTCTTCTCATAATCTATGAACCAAATATTTATTGTGAATTGTAAAGTCTTTTCAGAGTTTGACAGACTCTGATAAATGGAGCTTGGGCATCATCAGGGAAAAGAATTAACTTATGATTCATAAAAAAAACTGCTTGAGTAATGTACTTGGAAATATTTATTTCAATGCATGTAGATAGACTCTGGCGTTGTAGAATTCAGTTCCATGTGGGCTACTTCTCTTAAATAGAGGATAGGTTTAAGCACCCACCCACTTTATATATACATGATTCATCTCATGTTCATATTTTAGAGTACTTGTGTTTATTTTCAGCAGTTCAACATGTATTTTTTTTAATAAAACAGCATTCTGTTTTTCTTAGCACTACTAAAATGAAAAAGAAAAGAAAAGGAAATCTAAAATGATACCACAAAAACAATGAATAAGTTAAGGTTACATTGCAATCATCCATCCAAAGCAAAAAATAACACTATGCTTTCCTTTTTGTTTACTTTTGGAAGTTACTAGTTGGCATTTAATATAGATCTGTGAATATGTGGTTCAAGACATTTTTCTCTGGCTTTGCGTGCCACTGAGTTATAACATAAACTGAAAACTTAAATTTACTTTTCATCCCGCATGTAATCTATAATAAACCTCTGTGAGATATAATGAAGCAAAAGGATGATGCGAGAACACTGCATATACAAGAAAATATAAACAAGGCAGTTGGAAAGACACTGAATTTAAAGTCAACAGAAGGATTCCATGGTTTCAAGAGCAGTATTGCAGTGGCCACAGGATAAGTGTGGCCCAGTGGCTACAAAGATGCTCTGTATAAAGTCTGAAGGTATTTTCCTATGTCTTACACACACACACACACACACACACACACACACACACACACATGGGAAGCAGATAGAATTTGCTGTAGCTTTATCCATTCAGGATACTAGAACATTTCGCTAATTCTAAGGGTTAACCATCACCCTCTGCTATTCCAAGGGTGAACCCCCATTTATTTTTTCCCTCCGTCCTTCCCTCCCTCCTTCCTTCCATCCTTTTCTCTCTCCTTTCCTCCCTCCAAGTAATATTTAGGAGACCCAAGATTAGAGTACCCTCCAGGTAAATTTTTTTCCTTCAGCTAACTGGGCCAATGATTCAATGCAAGGGATTAATGCTGTTTGGGCTCTGTAATGCCAGAGATTATTTGCACCACGCTCTCAGTATCAGGGACCTTCAGGATCAAAACCAGTGATGCTCAGCTTCTCAGAGCATTATGGCATGCTGGGGATTCCATCAGTCAGATACATAAAAAGACCTCCATCTTAATTCCTGTACCATATTCTCAACATCATTAATCTCCACTTTCTATTTACATGGGAAGATCAATTTCTTTCCACTTCATAGGAAACCCTGAGTATCAAATTGGGAGATGTGTGCCAAGTCTATAACATGGGGGTCTGTAAAAACTTACAGAAATTATCTAGCACATCTGTGTCTGGAATCAAGTTTCAGCCTGGGATTGTGATACAGAGATTCCCCAAAGTAGCAACTGAGAAATTCATGGCAACATAATGTACAATTGATGACAACAATACTCAAGAAAGATTAATGCAGCTACAGGATAGAGGAAAGGAGAGTGTGGGAATGAGAAGACTAGTTTCGTTCTGGAATGTTCTATAAAATGGAAATATGAGTAGACATACTTGTGTCTGATCTTGTGGGGAATCTGTTTCATTTTTATTGTTCAGTTATTTCTTTGAGGAGTATCAACTCTCTTGCTTCTCCTTTCAACATCTGCGGGGTCCTAAAGCCCCCCGGAGGGGCCCGGCCAGCGGGGAAGCGGCTGGGAGGCTCTTGGACGTCCGCACCTTTATTTGGCTGGGTTAAAAGAACAACCACACCTGTAAAAAATCTGAGAGAGGTTAGTAATGAAGACCTCAGGCGAAATATCCGATCAGAGGCAAAATTTATTGGTTCAGCATCTCTTATATAGAGGAGGAGAAATGAGCAGGTAAAAAGGACATGTCAATCATACTTTTTGGCGCGAAGGTTATAGAACAAAGGCAGTAAAATATTCAGAGGGGAGGGAGACCTTATGTCTCCAAAGTGGGATCTGCAGCCCGCTTATCTGGAGCTAACATCAGTCTGTGAAGGGGCAGGTTTTTGAAGGTAGCTATTAACTCCGGAAAGAAGCTAAAGGGAGTGGTCTAGATCTGGAATTAGCATTGGGGTGTTTACATTTCTCTTTGGCTTCAAAGAAAATCTCCTTCAGCTGTGAAATACCTTTCCTGTTAGCTCAAAAGCTTACAGCAAAGTCTGCAGGTAGGCAGCCTTAGGTGAAAGGCGCATAAAAGACAGAAGACAGAAAAATTGATCTTTGACAGGACACTGTCTCCAACAAACATCTCCCACTTGGAAGTGGCGGGAAAGCAATTTTAGAATATTGATCCTCTTTAGTTTGCCTGCATGGTGTGGTAAACATTTGATAGTCATGAATAAGGAATAACTCAGGAATGGTGAGTGAGCATAGCCACTGGGAAGTCAACAGACTTCAGATGTTGAAAAGACATTCTGCAACATATTTAGCTGCAACTACATTTTATATTTCCTTTTAAAAAATGTCTATTGTAATTTAAGTACCATAGTTGCAATAATGTTAAATTTCATGGTTTTGATATACAAAATTATGGCACCTTCATCACCACCAAAGTGCCCAAGATCTTCCACCATAGTTTTCGTATCAATATCAGTCAGCCTCTTTCTTCCCTAAAATCCTTCCCATTCTGCTCAGTAATCTGTTTTGTAATCCCAGGTCAAAGTTTAACCATTGATTGAGGCTTCCAATTACCTTATTTTTCTCTCTCTCTATTTCAAAGATAATGTAACTCACCATTGTTATTCTCCTGATTGATATCACTTAATGTGATATCCTACAGTTCTATCCAAATTGCAGCAACTTCATAATTTTATCCTTTTTTAAAGTTGCATACTAGTCAACTATATATATCACATCTTCTTTAGAGACTCATATTGTCTTGAGAATTTGGGTTGTTTCAATATCTGTACTTTATTCTGATGTGAACAGAGGTATAAATCCCTTTGTGCACAGAAACCAATAAGTATATTTCTGCTATTTCCCTATATGCTTCGGTGGGTTGCCTGAAACTAAAACAGTCTTCTCTTCTAAGTGAATGGGTAAACCACTTATTAAAGATGGTGGGGCAGAAAGATACTAAATCTTCGACAACTTCCTTTTGCAGGAGGAATGTGGGAGAAACTCTAAAATAGTGGTGAGATACAGAAATTCTTAGCCAGACTGAATGGTTCACTGTGTGTGTGTGTATGTGTGGTGTGTGTGTGTGTGTGTAAATGGTTCAGTATATGTGTGTATGTACTTTCAGTGTACAAAGACACATTTGGTTTTTGGGACATGCCCAGCTGTGCACAGGGGTAACTCTTGACTGTACTCAGGAATTACTCCTGAAAGGCTTGGGTGACCATATGGGATGTTGAATATCCCATATCCAGGTCTACCATGTGCAAGGCAAGACAAATTCCCTACTTGCTGTGCTATCAATTTATCTTTGTTATAATTTCCCCCCTTAGGTCAACATGGCAGTCTTTGAAAGGATTCCAGTTAATAGAAAATAATTTGATTAATAGGAATTGGTTAATTTGATAAGAACATCCATTAAAGCCTTCCCACAGTTGGACTCTAGTGTGATGACCGTGTTCTCACGTAAACATATGAGGTTTCTATAAATGGCTGCTTCTATTAAGCTGTATGGAAGTGAAATAAATCCAGTTGAATCTCTAATTTATATAATAAATTGATAAATTGATAAAATTTGAGTTTTCCTGGTGATGTCTGAACCAATTAAAACTTTCCAAATACTAGAAGTAACCACCATCCTGATGAAGATTAGATGACATGTCAGTGTTAAAAGAGTCATTTTTCCAGCTTGCCTAATAGGCTTCCTGCCCAGGGATAAGCTACCTGATAACTGTAGGTTGAGATATCTCATCAGCAAGTGTTATAATGGGTTGGAAGCACAAGAAGAGTGGATTCATTTTCACTCTTTCTGTATCTTTGAACAAAATTATTCACACCCTTCCTGGCTCCTGTGGATGTCACTAGCAGCACCTTTTAAAAATAGAATTATGAAATCTCAGCCTTGGAAACAATTTCAAGGGGTCACAGTAAAAGCCATTATATCTTATGGGAATCTCTTTCTATCTTATTATACCTCTACAGGTTGGAAACCTTGGAGCTGGTAAACTCGAAATCTCTGTAGGTAGTCCATTTCATTTCAGTGGTTTGAAACTTTTCTCTTACTTAGAGCTGTAATTGAATCCTCTGCAAATTAGTAGGAATAATAATGGGAAGGACGAAGGAGGTTTGCAGGTGCTAACTATTGGTATTAGTTAGTTGCTGGTCGTGGAATCCATTCAATGTCTTTGGCAAACGATTTCTGATTCAGAAAACTAGATACTGACAAAATGAGAAAGGTTAGTGGAATAGGCAAAGAAGGAAGCCAGTGGAAACCACAGTATTCCAAAGAAGCATCTCATATTGAACACAGACTCGAAAAAATAGACAGCAAAGCAAAATGCGAAAACCATGTCGGCATCAGGCCAACTCCATAGACTCACTCTGTCCTCAAGAGATATAAACCAAGCCCCAAAAAAGTATAGGTACATCAGACACACAGCTGAAAGCTGGCAATCTTGAGAGAAAAGGGTAGCCAAGTCCTCACTCTGCCAAAACCATAATTGCTCCATCTATCACGTACAATTAGTATTTTGCCAATGGCCCTGCTTTACCACTCCTTTATGGCTCTCTGCAGAGACCTCAACCTGGCCCAAACACTAGGTACTCCAGGATTTGGGTTGGGATATCACTTTTGGAGTGAGTGCAGGTGCCCTCCCCTATCCTTCTCATACTAGAAACTCTGGCAGTAGAAAACAGGCCCAATAAAAGCTTCCATATCCTGGACCATGTGGCCACAGCTGTGCGACAACTCCATTTTGTTTAATTCTAACAATCCCATAGGAACACACAATTTAAGTGCCAATGTTTCTCTGAAGCCACCTTATTTTTAGATACAAAAGAAATAACCATATGATTAGTTAGCAACACTAGCTTACAAAACTTTAACAATGACTTAATGACTTCATGGACATACAATTAACTTTAACAAATATGCTTATTGTTGTACTAATTTTTCTCCTCTTTTTTCTTTCCTTCCTTCTTCCTTCCTTCCTACTTTCCCTCCTTCCCTTTTTTCTCCTTTTCTTCCTTCCATTTCCTTCCTTTTTCCTTCTCTCTTTCTTCCATTTCCTTCCTTTTTCCTTTCTTCTCCCTTCCTTTCTTTTTCTTCCTTCCTTACTTCTTTCCTTTTCTTTATTTCTGTTTCTTTCTGTTTCTTTCTTTGTTTCTTCCTTCCTTCCTTCCTTCCTTCCTTCCTTCCTTCCTTCCTTCCTTCCTTCCTTCCTTCCTTCCTTCCTTCCTTCCTTCCTTCCTTTCTTTCTTTCTTTCTTTCTTTCTTTCTTTCTTTCTTTCTTTCTTTCTTTCTTTCTTTCTTTCTTTCTTTCTTTCTTTCTTTCTTTCTTTCTTTCTTTCTTTCGTCTTAAAATAATTTATCTTTTGCTTATCTGGAAACATGTATTTTGATTAGCTATGTTAACTATGCAATACTTACTTTTTAAATAAACTAACTTAAAGGGACCCATATAGAAAGGACAGAGGTGAGGTTCTAAGTGACATTGGGTGCAGAGTCAGAATCCATAGAGAGTTTGTTTTCTACAAGAGGCCATGCTGCTTCCTCAGTAAAGTTCTCCTGAGTTTCTGAAAGAGGAAGCCTGATTGTAACCACTGAAAATTCTGGTGATATGGCTGATAATAGGAGTGGGGACATACTGGAAGGTAGAATAGAAGTAAAAAAGCACCAAGTTAAAGGGAAGCCTGAGACATATTTCCAGATGGTCTTTGTCAAAGTAAAGGCAATCATGTTGTATCTTCTCTCTTGCTATGTAGAAATTCATGTCTGGTCCTTTCATCAAATGTTCTCTATTTCTCTAAAATACATTGTGCTGGATTAATTAAAATACAAGTTATTTAGACTATATGAAAAAGAAAAGACACAGCAAAACAAGTCCTTACCTCTGTGTAAATCTCACTAGATCTTCATTTCTTCTAGTAGGAGTTGGTGTTATGGCCCCAGATCCTTTCTTTGTTTTTGCTATTATTATTGTTTCCCACTCTTCTAGAATGTTGCTTCTACGAGGTGTTCTATTTTACAGAGAGAGATTGAATTGATTTTACACAGGAACATCTAATAGCAGAATGAATCCAAATACATTTTGAATTTCTCAGAGTGTATCAGAATAAGCTTTGTACAGAAACTCAAGAGAGTGGGATAGGTAGAAATGATGCCAATGTTTTGTCCTTTTTACAATTCCTCTAAAGAGTTCAGTGTTTACTGATAGCACTAATTAATAAGTGGAATTATATTAATTTCCATTCTGAATAGAGGATCAACAAGATTAAGTGGATTCTCAGAGATTACATATTCAATGGTAAAACTGTGATTAAACTCAGAACTCATTTTCCTTCTAACAATTTCACTTCTGCCAAAGAAGGAAGCAAATGGCCTACTTTTTCATATGAATGCGACTGATCAACCCACTTCTATCTGTATCTTGGCATGCTTTAATGAATTTGAAGCAGAAACCATCATTTCTTATCATGTTTTCCTTTTATATGGGAGGAAAACTCCCTTAAGAGAAACAAATGATATAAGCAAAAAAAAAAAAAAGTAGAAGAGCCTGTTGATTGTGTTTTCACAATGATATTATAAATAAGTACATTATAAACAATATTTTGTTATTTATAAATAATAATAAATAAATATGACAATGATATAAAATGAGTATATAGAAAAAAGTAAAGAAAAATTAATGCCTTTTAATGGCTTTTGTGTATTTTTTGTGGTCACACCCATTTGGCTCTGTACTCTGAAATCACTCCTGGCAGCTCAAGGGACCATATGGGATACTGAGGATGAAAACAGGTTGGCTGCTTTTATGGCATATACCCTACCTGCTTTGCTATTGCTCCAGTCCTTCTTTAGCATATTTTTAAATATTCATCATACTATTTTACCTGTGAGTAATAATAAATTGCAGTTTTGAAACAGCAACTCTCAGTAACTTCAAAATAGATCTCACATTTATGTTCAATAGCGGAGTCAGATTTGTTAGTTTCTCTCCCATCATAATTCATTAAATTTAACTTTTCAATGGATTTTATCTGAAAAAAACTGATTTTGACATAAAGCACAGGTAGGTCAAAGTCTTCTGCATAAAGACATCTTTGTCAGAAATTCATAAAATTTTTATTTTATAATAAATCCATATTTGTGGATATAAAATGACAAATGGTCCCATAGAGTGAGAGAATAAAAATGATCTTAAGTTATATTTCTTCTCTCCCTTCCATTCACTGTGCTTTTACTTTATATTAAAATACAGCTGCTTAAATGCAGAATCCATATTTCCATAATAATAAGTGACACTATTTGTGCCAATAACAAACACTGGAATCCCAAAACTAAGTGTGGGTATCCAACTCAATGGGCATTAGGGGCTGTTATTTGACTGGACTCTCTGGCCCTTGTCTCCATTGTCATTATCTTCTCCTTCTCCTCCACCTTTTCTTCCTCCTCCTCCTCCTCTTTCTCCTTCTCTTCCTCCTTCTCCTTCTCTTTTCCTTTTCTTTCTCCTCCTCTTGTCCTTTTTCTCCTCTTTCCTCCTCCTCCATCCTCTTCCTATTTTTCATCCTCCTCTTCTTCATTCTCCGCCTACCATTTTTTCCCCTTTCTGAAACATTTCTGAAGCGCTGGAGATCACATGCAAGTTGGCCATGTACAGGTAAGTTCCTTGCTATCTCTCTGGCACCTCTTCTTACTTTCAATAAGAATTCAATCACTGGAAATGTTCCTTTTCCCATGCATCTTTTCTGCTTATGCAGTCCCACAGCTAGTTCTGTTTCATGAGATAGAAGCAAAAGAATATACAATATGTCTTTCCGGGAAGATTTGCCTCTCAATAGATACTCAGATGGCCTAGACTGGGCCCCCTCTGAGATTACTGGGATTACTTGATGAGTGATACAATGCTCAGATGTTAGTATGTGGTGCTAGTCAAACTCATTTTTTTAATTGAAGAGGAATCTATTTGTTTTATCTTTCACCTTTCAAAGGCAGACTTACAACCTGGAGATATAGGCAGAATCTTCATGATGGAATCTTAAGTTCCAGGATCTAGTAAATAAATGGACAGAAGTCTAACCCCACCAGAAACATATTATTTAGCCTTCATAGTCATCAGCTGCCAGCTTCGACCCAGAGAATGTTGCATTAAATAATTAGCGATGGTGGTGGATGGAGAAGGATGGAGGCCTTTGTCCTTAGGCCCCGGCCACGTGGCTTCATCCCCCATCAACTGGTGGGTCTGGGGTCCAGGAAAGCGACGGGTATTGAACTCACTCTCAGGCAGGCTTCAGGAAGCATCAACTTTATTCATGCCCTATCCACCACATGTGTGGCCTATATCATAACCTTTTAAGCATTCAGCCATTCTTAGCTAGCCCTGCATCTTAACTCCTTTCAGCCATCTTCCCTTTGACCTCCATGCTGGCCAAAGACCAAAAAGGCCAAAAAGCACCCTCATCCCCTCTGGTTAAAACCTTATCTACCTTTTCCAAGACCCCTTCCAGGAAATGGGCGGGGTCTTGCAGGTAAGGTCAAGTTACTTAGGAAATATGGGTGGGGGATGAGGCTTTAGAGAACACCACCTTGTTTTTAGCATGACTTTTTTATGGTTTTGTTGCTCATGGCCCAATTGTAAGAGCTAGATGACATGGTCTAAAAATAAAGGCTCTTACAATGAAAAGAAGACTCTCTAAAAATAGTTTTATTTTAGGCATAGGTAGGTCTGATTTTGAAACTTGTCATCAGCCAGTGTTCTTAGGCATTTATTATAGTGAGGGAATGGGAATAATTGGGTGGTTGTAAGTATCAAATGATATACAGCAAACCGAGAATATAGTGCACACTCAGAAAATATTAAATTCTTACTTAAAATATATACAGGAATGACTAGAGTCCGAGCTCTCAGTTAATCTTACAAGTAGTAATAAAAACAGCTGAATGCTTTGAAAAAATAATGTTCAACAACTCAAACCCAAATCACAAATTCAAGCTTAGAAGTGAATATTATGTATTTAAAGAAAACTTGGGACCAGTGACAGCACAGTGGGTAAGGCATTTGCCTCGCATGTGGCAGACCTGGATTTGATCCCTGGCATTCTATATGGTCTTGGAGCCTGCCAGGAGTGATTTCTAAGTGCAGAGCCAAGTGTAATCTTTGAGTGCCTCTGGATGTGGCCAAACAAACAAACAAACAAACAAATAACAACAACAAAAAGAAAACTGATCTAATTTGAGGATATTAATGCTTCTCCTTTATTCAAAAGAGGCCTCAAATTTTTACAGAACAGTACTGTAAAAATTTGAGCTCCAAGGTTTTTCTCAGGCTAATGTGAGTCAGATAAGACACCAGCATGGAGGCTGCCTGTATGTTTGCTTGTTGAATGCTGGCTTGACTTACCTGTTCCTCTTCCAGCTTTAGAATTCAGACCTGTTTAAATATAGACAAGAAAATCACACACACACACACACACACACACACACACACACACACACACCATTCTTTTGTTTCTTTCCCTAAAATTTTTTTTTTTTTGGTTTTTGGGTCACACCTGGCAGCACTCAGGGGTTACTCCTGGCTCTATGCTCAGAAATTGCTCTTGGCAGGCTCTGGGGCCATATGGGATGCTGAGATTTGAACAACTGTCCTTCTGCATGCAAGGCAAAAGCCCTACCTCCATGCTATCTCTCCAGCCCCTCTTTCCCTAAATTTTATATGTAGGAAAGGGGAAATCATATTTGTAAAATAAATGACTAGATTTAAAAGGCATGACTCCTGAGTCATAATTTTCTGCTTTTGTATCTATCTTTCCTTGCAACCTGTTTTACTACAATATAGTTTAGCATCTACAGAATGTCCTATAGAGCAATATAATATAGACTCAGTTTTTGTTTTTATTTATTTTCTCTCTTGTCTTTCTTTGTTGTTGTGTTGTGGTATCCAGAAGCTGCACCTTTATTTGTGGTGCTTGCTTCACATTTGGCATCTCTGTTCAAGAGATACATTTACTGTAACTCAGGGATCCATGGGATGTGTGTGTGTGTGTGTGTGTGTGTGTGTGAGAGAGAGAGAGAGAGAGAGAGAGAGAGAGAGAGAGAGAGAGAAAGAGAGACAGACAGACAGACAGACAGACAGAGGAAATAGAAGAAGGTAGAGGAGACATGAGAGAAACAGAGAGAGGAGGGAGGGAGAGATAGAGAGAAAGAGAGGAGAGAGAGAATAGAGGATGATACACTGAGATAAGATGTTCTAGGGTTTGAACTTGCAGCCTTATGTATGCAAGTTGGATTTATAGCCAATCTACATCCCAGGGTTATTTTTGTGTTTTTGTAGTGGTGTGTATGTTTTTTTTGGGTGGGGGGCACACCTGGTGACACTCAAGAGTTACTCTTGGCTATGAGCTCAGAAATCGCTCCTGGCTTGGGGGACCATATGGAATGCTAGGGATTGAACCCAGGTCCATTCTGGCTCAGCCACATGCAAGGCAAAACACCCTACTGCTTGTGTGCAATCATTCCGGCCAGTTTTGTTTTTCCTTTCTGGTTTTGCTTTGGCCTATTTTCCTCTTAATGCTTGCTTAATCATTTTAAGATCATTTATGTTGCTTTTAGTAAAGTAATTCATTCATTTATTTTTAATTTTTTATTTTAGAGATGTGCTTTTTTTACTGTATGGGATAGTCTCAGGATCTTTCCCTTCAAGTTAATGAATTCTTTACTTTTTTTGTATCTTAATGGCCAATTTATTTTATTTTTTCTTCTTTTTTTTTTTTTAAATTGCACCTTCTAAGATGCAGGCAGTTTAAGTGGAATGCATCTAATTCAGGATTATCAGTTATTTCTCAAAGCTCCAACATCTTCATTTTTCATAAAAGGAAGAAACTATTATTTTTTTAAATAATGCAATGTATTGTATATAATAATATATTGTATATACATTGTATTCCATTATTGAATAACAATATTTTTTTTTCTTAACACCACCCATCACCAGTGCAACATTCCCATCACCAATGTCCCAAGTCTCCCTCCTCCCCACCCCGACCCCGCCTTGTACTCTAAACAGGTTCTCAATTTCCCTCATTACATTCTCATTATTAGGACAGTTCAAAATGTAGTTATTTATCCAACTAAACTCATCACTCTTTGTGATGAGCTTCCTGAGGTGAGCTGGAACTTCCAGCTCTTTTCTCTTTTGTGTCTGAAAGTTATTATTGCAAGAATGTCTTTCATTTTTCTTAAAACCCATAAATGTGTGAGACCATTCTGCGTTTTTTCTCTCTCTCTCTGACTTATTTCACTCAGCATAATAGATTCCGTGTACATCCCATGTATAGGAAAATTTCATGACTTCATCTCTCCTGACAGCTGCATAAATATTCCATTGTGTATATGTACCACAGTTTCTTTAGCCATTCGTCTGTTGAAGGGCATCTTGGTTGTTTCCAGAGTCTTGCTACACTCTCCAAGCAAGTGAAAGCAGAAAATTAACAGATGGGAATATATTAAGCTGAGAAGCTTCTGCACCTCAAAGGAAATTAGTGCCCAAGATACAAGAGCCACCACTGAGTGGGAGAAACTATTCACCCAATACCCATCAGATAAGGGGCTAATCTCCAAAATATACAAGGCACTGACAGAACTTTACAAGAAAAAAACATCTAATCCCCATCAAAAAATGGGGAGAAGAAATGAACAGACACTTTGACAAAGAAGAAATACAGGATGGCCAAAAGACACCAATGAAAAAGTGCTCCACATCACTAATCATCAGGGAGATGCAAATCAAACAATGATGAGATACCACCTCACACCACAGAGAATGGCACACATCACAAAGAATGAGAATAAACAGTGTTGGCGGGGTATGTGGGGAGAAAGGAACTCTTATCCACTGCTGGTGGGAATGCCGTCTAGTTCAACCTTTATGGAAAGCGATATGGAGATTCCTTCAAAAACTGGAAATCGAGCTCCCATACGATCCAGACTATACCACTCCTAGGAATATACCCTAGGAACACAAAAAATACAATACAAAAACCCCTTCCTTACACCTATATTCATTGCAGCACTATTTACCCATATTTTATTTTTCTAATAAATATCTTTATTAAGCACCTATGATTGAAAGCATGTTTATAGTTATATTTTAGTGTTAATAATATACTAATATTTATTATAAATATATATATAGAAACAACCCCCCTTCACCAGCACAACATTCTCACCACCATGAACCCCATCTCCTCCTTCCCCACCCCTTTCTCACCTGCATTCAAGGACAGGCATTCTATTTCTCTCAGTTTTTTTTTTTATTCTTGTAGAGGAATATTTTTCCTCCAATTTTTAGATTTTTAAGAATGAAGCAGCTATGAATATTTGTGTGTTAAGTCTTTAGACAGATAAATGTATTTCTATGATGTGAATACTTAGGAATAGAATGGCAAGTCTCAAGGATTATATTTTTACTTTTCTTTTTAATGAAGTGCCAATATCCTTTCACAATGCTTTCTTCATTTTTGCCTTCTACTTGTGGCGTATGAAAGTTCCAGTTTTTCTATATACTACAACCATCTTTGTAGATCAATGTTTACATTTCAGATCATCTATTAGGTATAAACTGGAGACAAGATCTATGCTCTATATTTTTCATATATGTATATTAAGTTGAACTAGTATGATTAATTACAAAGCTATTTATTTATTTATTTATTTAATGAGTTGCCTTGACACATTTGTCATAACCTATTGACATGCGTGTACTAGTCTATTTCCGGTCTCATTCTTATATTCATTACTCTGTACTTGTACTTTTAAATACCACTGAATTGTTTATGGGGACTACAATTCACATGTACATGTCTAAAATACATAAAATTGCCTAGCTTTGTTCTTTTTACAATCCCAAATTTTTAAATAACTAATTGTGTTAGATCCAGTGCACATATTGTGTGTATTGTGTATTGTGTATGCATGTGCATACATGTGTGTGTGTGTGTGTGTGTGTGTGTGTGTGTGTAAGAGGAGGCTAAGATTTAAACCCTGGGCCTCACATCTGTGAGGTATGAACTCTACCACTTGTTTCTTTTTCCTCTGTGTCTTAATGTTCAAATTCCTTCTTCTGTGTTGCGTCAAAAAATAGCACAAATTGTCCTATATCTCTTAGATGTGCTGTCACTTTTGGAGAGTTTGCTTTCCTGGTTATCTGGTAACATTAGTTCTCTGATGTCTTGAAGCAGGCAGGTAGGTAGTTAGGTAAGCCATCTCTCATGGGAAGGAATTTATGAGATGTAATTTAAAAAAAAGGGACAAGATTTGGAGGATTTGCTTCATCACTGGTAAGTTTCACCTGGTACCACTGGAGAACCATAAAATATTGAATATGGAATTCAATATGAATATGGAATATGGAATATGGTACAGAGGCCAGGAATCCCCCAACTGGAACCAAGACCACGAAAGGAATATCCAAGACCATCAACTATCCTCTGACAACCACTCTATCAACAGGACTTATTACCTGGCAAAAAACCTACAAGGTGCAGGTTGAGAAAAATCCTATAAAAATTAACTTAGAACAAAGGAAGAAGCACATGTGTGTGGCCAACCCAATGCTTGCAGTGACTGCCTACACATATTGTCATTTCCCTTTGAGATGTATATTGCATACTTTAACTTGGGGATTTATACTGGGGCTCTCTTTGCCTTTGGAGAATCCCGCACTGAATAATCTCTTCTCTCACCCTTCCTTAACACCTCTGAATAAAATCCATTTTTCACTCTACTGATCTCCCCCTCCTGAAATTCTTTTCAGTGAGAGAAAGCAAAGGACTTGCCTAGAGAAGGTCTAGAATGACTTTCCTTTTCTGCCAAAAGCAATTCCTCACTCCAGACAGAGTTCAAGACTCCACAATAGATATCTCTCTTGGGTAACAGGGATTATGTTCTATGCTGTGCAGATCAAGTTGACATCAGGTACCTCTTGATTACTACCTAGTGGGGCTGGTGCCTTCATTAGGTGTTCATGCTGTGCGGGGGCTCATGAAGAATTTATCAGCTCTTAGCTCTACCCAGCTGTGTCCACAATAGCAGAGGTGAGAAGAGTAAAAATGGTAGATTCTGATCTCAGGGCTTCCACTCTCTCCTACTCACTTTATACAAGTCACTGGGTGTCTCTACTGGTTGCATCAGTTTAAAAAGATCAATTATGATTTTATAAACTATCATTATTAATGTAGAATAATATTTTCTCTTTTTATCCAAAAGAAGTAAATCTACTTAGAAATTTTATGGTTCTATTCTCAAGTAAAAATAAATTCTAATTTTTATTGTGATTTTTTTCTCCATTGGTCCATGAGACTTTTGGGGAGCAGGTCATTTAATGTCATTTGGTTATATATATAGAGAGATACTAATTTATTTGTTTGGCTATACCCAATGCTCAGGATTTATCCTGGCTCCGTGCTCTGGTAGGTCTTTAGGGACTTGGTACTAGGTCCCAGCTGGTCCCAGGGATCAAAGTTTAATCAGTGCATGCAAGGCAAATGCCCTCCAGACTTGCTATCTCTTTGGCCCAGTTCTTTTAAATTTTTTATTTTGTCATTTTCTTCAGTTGAATTCAAATGGTAGAGAACTTTTTTTTTTAATTTAACATTAATTAGTAGTTTTTGTCTTATTTTATCCTTTGCTGGGATAGTTAAATTTTTCTTTTTCTAGGTATGAAGTTCTTGGTACTTTTGTGGAATAAAATATAAATTAAAATAATTTTATTTTTTCTTTCTAACTTTAAAGCCTGTGGTTTACAATGTTGTTGTAATAGAGCTGTAGTTTTGGGCCTTCAATGTTTCAAACACCAATCCTACCACCAATGTGACCTTCCTTCCCTCCATCATTGTCTGTATTTTCTTTTGTATCCAAGCCTGCCCTTAACCCACTACAAAATAACTTACTTTATATTGGTTGTTATAACATAATTATCAAAAATTGCTTTGTAAAAGAAAATTTGTGAAAATCATTATATCTAACAATGGTGTTATTATAAGCATTAAGAGTTAACTGAGCTGTTTTGTTGCTAGTTGACTCTTCTGTGACCTTATTTTTATTTTCTGAGCTTAGTGAACTTTTATTTCCCATCTAATTTGATTTGCTACAGCTGGGAATTCATTTTGCAAAATTTTTTTGATGTCATATACAGATACATGCTCCTGGAGCTGTAGAACTGGGACATTTCTTTGAGTTGGCATCTCTCGAGATTAATAGTGAAGCTGGGTTTATATGCCAGAGACTGTGGGATGTGAGTATGGCTGCCGAGACTTTCAGCAGCACAAGATCTGGCATAGTGGTGAGAAAACCCCACAGTTTTTAGTCCTAAAACTTTTGTACTTAGAATTTCCATTGGTTTGGCATTTAATCTGAGATTACTCATAATTTTTCAGTTATGTACCTATCTCCTCCTGTATTCTTAATACTATTTAATATATATTTAGCCATTTGTTTTTTTTACAAGTTCTATATATTTAATCTTTTGTGTATGAAGTTATGCTATTGGATGCACACGCATTTGGGGTTACAGTACCTTCCTGATGAATTCACATTTTGCAAATTATATACAACATGTTTTATCACCAGCAATACTTCTAATTTAGAAGTCTACTTTGTCTCAGATTAATCTGTCTTGACATTTTTAGTAGTGTTTTCATGACATTTCTTTCCCATCTTAGTTTAGAAATACTTTGCCAGAGTGATTAATTCCAACTATAATTGTCCTAGTAGACCCTTCTCTCTACTCTAACTGCACTCACTGCTCTTTGTGGTGAGCTTTCTACCCTGGGCTGGACTACCTGACCCTTATTTCTATTATCTCTGGATATCCATACCATATTATCTCTTGCTTTTTTTTATACCACAAATGAATGAGATTATTCTATGTCTAACTCAGACTAAAAGGGGAGAAAGTGACATGAAAGTCTTACCTCCATTAACGATGGTGCAAACCACCATATCAAAAAGGGAAATAGATAGATGATAGATAGATAGATAGATAGATTGATTGATTGATTGATAGACAGATAGAAGCAAATTGCCTGCCCTAGAGACAGGCTGGGTGGGGTGGGTGGAATGAAAACCAGAGACATCAGTGATGGGAACACTGGTGAAGGATGGTGTACATTGCATGACTAAAACCCAACAATAAACAATTATAACCAAGGTGCTTAAATAAAGCATTTAAAAGAAGAAACACTTGGGCATACCTTTTCTAGTTATCATAGAAGAGCAGAAACAAGTAAGACAGGTATTAGGTAATAAGCATCCCGATTTGGTCCCTATAGCACAAACTTCTTAGGAATTTGTTTTCCAAAGCTCTTTCCATGTCTTTAAACCTACCCAGCCATTTATTTAGGGTCTCGACTGTAACTGGTTCTCAGTTGCAATTTGAGAATATATTGATATAAATGGAAAATCCATCCAGAAGAGTCTTTCACAGCTTTTGGCATTTACACAAACATCTGTTGGCATATAGACTCGAGGTCAAGCCATTTTCCTAAGCTAAGCTTGGGGCAGCCACCTCTATTTCCCATCAATTCTGTGAACTCATCTATTTTGATAGGTAGCACTACTCCCTCCCCTAACAGCCAACAAGTAAACCCACAGTACACAGGTAGTTTTTATTTTCATATTTTTTCTTGTAAGTTATGTTAGCTAAGTGAGCAGAGAGAATAATTACTGATTTATTAATGTAATGCCTCCATGCACATTTGCATGGAGCAGACAAACTTAAATTAGTTGGGGGTATAATTAAGCCATTGGCACTCATTCTGTTCTGAAATGTAAGATCCAGCCATATGTCTGACATGAAAAGGAAAAATAGATCTCTCAAGAGTAAGTATAGCATTATTTTAACTTCATAAATCAGGAGTGAGAGAGGTAGTCATTAATTTTGGCCCTATTAAGTGTGTTTAGAAAGCAGACTATAAAATCACATAATTACTATGTAGGCTAAGAATATTTAATAACTCTACATACATCATTAGCATAAGCTAATGATAAGCATAAGCATACGCATCATATAGCATAAGCTATACAGTATAGAATAAATTTCATTTTCATTTTGAGGGTTAGCTTTTCTCCCACACTAATAAATGAATGAGTTGATTATTGATTCAACTGTTGTTTTCTCTTAGTTTTTGGAGTTGTAACATTTTAATTTTTGTTACTCACTCACACTCTCATTTTTCTAATTTTGTAAAACTGGGATTTTTTTTTTCTTGATCAATTCTATATGTTTTCATTGTCCATTGCATCATGAACTGCTTGCTGACTATTTGCATTTCTCAGTGGTCCCTTGGACCCTGAGTGAACTTAGGCAACTTTGAACTGTAATTTATTGTGTTACATTCCTTGATTGCATCTAGGAAATCTGGTGCCACATTACATTTTATCCAGGAAACAACACAGAGAGTCCTTCAGTGCTTTCCAATCATTATTGGAAATGATGGTTTTTGTGAAGGCTTTTAAATTCTATTTATAACCCCCATCCTGAGAGTTTATGGGGATCAATATTACACTCAACCCAAAGCAACCATCTCTTCATTAATTGTTAAACTTTAATTTGTTAAAAATTAAATGAATTCCATTTAAAAGCCTTTTATCTTACGTCTTTTATTGATTAACATGACCCTTGCTCATGGCAGAGTGAGGCAAAATAAACAAGATTAGCCACTTCAGATTATTATAAACAATTCTAAGATTATATGTTTTAGAGAGACACTCATACAGAGCAGGCAGAACTAGTTATAGAAGTTGCAAACTGAGAATATGGGACCCTTGGGAAAGAATAATAATAGTTTTTGAGGAGGAAAATAAGAAAAGGAGGACAGCAGGTAACAGGGTCAGGGATTAAAAACCTTGGGCAGAGGAGAGGTTTCTCATATACTTAAACCACAGAGCCTACAACACTGTAAACAGGAGATCTAAACTGAAATATCCAAATGGATATTAAAAATGGGCTTGTCTGTGGAGAGATAGCATGGAGGGAGGGTGTTGGCCTTGCATGAGGAAGGACGGTGGTTCGAATCCCAGCACCCATATGGTTCCCCGATCTGCCAGGAGCGATTTCTGAGCCTAGAGCCAGGAGGAACCCCTGAGCGCTACCGGGTGGGACCCAAAAACAAGACAAAACAAAAAATGGGCTTGTCAAAGGCAGGCTTGTGAAAGGGAAGAAAATTGGAGACATTGGTGAAAGGAAGTTGACAATGTTGTTGCGATTGATGTTGAAACACACCATGCCTGAAACTTAATCATGAATAATTTTGTAAATCATAGTTTCTTAATAAACAATTAATTGATTTATAAAAACAGGAAAAACTTAAGCCCATCTTAGGTGAAGGTAGATCGGGGCGAATCAGGAACAGGAACCTATAGGAAGGATTCCAAGTCTGTAAAGAAGGAAGAGCCATCGGACTCTCCAGAGGAGTAAAGGCTTGGGGCTGGGGGGGGGGAAGCTTCTCTCTGCTTTTGAAGAGGAAAGTTCAAATTCAGTGGTCAAGGAAGAGAGCCCGAAACTGGGCACTCGGAAAACCAAGCCAACTCATATAGGTCTTCATGGCAGGTCAAAAATCAGGATTTGGAAGGTCAAAGCCTAATTAAAAATTTGAGGAAATGATCACTCTGGACAAGAACTGGGTGCTGAAAAGGAATAAAGTTATATGCATAGAACTCCTTAACCATAGTGTAAATAAACCACAGTGTCAAAAAGGAGAGAGAGAAGAGGAGAGAGAGAGGAGAGAGAAAGAGAGAGAGAGAGGAGAGAGAGAGAGAGAGAGGAGGGAGAGAGAGAGAGAGAGAGAGAGAGAGAGAGAGAGAGAGAGAGAGAGAGAGAAGGAGAGAGAGAGAGGAGAGAGAGAGAGAGAGATGTCTGCCCCAGAGGCAGGCGGGGGAATTTGAGAATAAAACTGGAGAGATATTGGTGGCAGGAAAATTATACATTCTCTGAGGAAAACTCAATCATAAACAATTTTGTTACCACAGTGCTTAAATAAAGTAATTTAAAAATAAATAAAAATAATCTCCCTAAAAAGATGTAAAAATAATACTTAGAAATTTTTTTGATCCTTGGCTCATATGACTGCAGACCTTAACAATTCCCATATATTCTGTCTTAAATGGTCAGTGTTACTTATCCTTCAGTATTATTCTAATTATTATTATTATTATTATTATTATCATCATCATTAAACAAACAGTATTATGCACTGCCTGTTATTAAGGGGAAAAATCTTCCTTCTTTTCTCCCAATATGACATCCCAAACTTAAGTATTTTAAGTTTATCTAATTTTCATTTGTTTTCTGAAACATTTAAACTTTAGAACTACTTTTGAAAGTAGACATGCTGATTTCAATGAAATGATAAAAATCATTGTTTTTCTTAAGCCACTGGACAGAAATAAGAAAAATCAGGGCCAGAGAGTTAATACTGCCTGCCAGTAGGATGCTTGTCTTGAGCATAGCTGATATGGACTTAAAGTCTGGCAGCAGATACGGTCCCCTACATCCAGCCAGGATCAGGATAAGCTTAGGGAAGCTCTAATCACAACTGGGTATGTAAAAAAAATGTCATTTATACCCTTGTTTGTGTATATTTATGTGTGTATATATTATTACATACATGTAATATGTAGTATTGCAAATAGTATGTATAAAATACATTGATTACACTTACAAATAAATATAGAATATTATCAATAGGATAAATAAAATTATATAAACATGCGAGCACACATTACATTTTTGAAATATACATGTGGTATAATTTGAAATTCTTCTATTATGGGAAAAGCTCCTTTGTATTAGAAGATTTTTTTAAAATGTTTTATTAAAACACCTTGATTACAACTATGATTGTGGTTGGGTTTCAATCACACAAAGAACATCCCCCATCACCAGTGCAACATTCCCAATACCAGTGTCCCGAATCTCCCTTCTCTCCACCCCACCGCTGCCTGTACTCTACACAGGCTTTCTATTTCCCTCATACATTCTTATTGTTAGGATAGTTCTCAATGTAGTTATTTCTCTAACTAAACTCATCACTCTTTGTTGTGAGGTTCATGAAGTGGGCTATGACTTCCAGCCTTCCTCTCTTTTGTCTCTGAAAATTATTATTGTAAGAATGCCTTTCATTTTTCTTAAAACCCATAGATGAGTGAGACTATTCTGCGTCTTTTTCTCTCCATCTGACTTATTTCACTCAGCATAATAGATTCCATGTACATCCATGTATAGGAAACTTTCATGACTTCATCTCTCTTGATGGCTGCATTATATTCCATTGTGTATATGTATCACAGTTTCTTTAGCCATTCATCCATTGGAGGGCATCTTGGTTGTTTCCAGAGTCTTGCTATGGTAAAAAGTGCTGCAATAAATATAGGTGTAAGGAAGGGATTTTTGTATTGTATTTTGTTTTCCTAGGGTATATTCATATAGCTTTATCGAATGGGAGCTCAAAAAATGGGGAGAAGAAAGGAACAGACATTTTGACAAAGAAGAAATATAAATGGCTGAAAGGCACATGAAAAAATGCTCCACATCACTAATCATCAGGGAGATGCAAATCAAAACAACTATGATGTACCACCTCACACCCCAGAGATTGGCACACATCATAAAGAATGAGAACAAGCTGTGTTGGAGGGGATATGGAGATAAAGGAACTGTTATCCACTGCTGGTGGGAATGCTATCTAGTACAACCTTTATGGAAAGCGATATAGAGATGTTTTTCTCAATATCTTCAGCTGTCAACTTACTGCTTACAACTAAATATAGATTGGCCTCTTTTTATATATTGTATACATTTATTGATAATTAGTACTGATTCATATAAGTATAGAGTGATTTTTCATTTAGCTAAAATGATTTAGAATTTATTTTTTATTTTTTTTATTTAGTTTTTATTATGTATTTATCAGTCAACCTTAATGGGTCTTATAATTCCAGACTTTAGGGTTTCTTAAGATATAACATCGTTGTATATTGTTGATAAGAAAAATTTTGCAGAGTTGTTGAAAATGTTACAAGTTGCATGGTTCATTAAAAACTACAATTTAAATAAAAACTTTTTCATCTTTAAGACTAAAATAAGATCAAAATATTACTTCTACTGACCAAGTTGTATCATCGAAACATGTGTTGAGTTTGGCAAGATAATTTAAATCTTCCTGGCTTTCGCTGGCCAGTGGGGAATGAAATATGAACTTGTTATATCTAGCAGTTTTCTTTGTTTGACATAGTCACTTGCACCTGAAAATATCAGTATTTTTTTCTTTTTTGTGCTTCTCTCCAGAATTTGTTCAGTATAGACTGTCGGAAGCATGTTTGTGGTCTTTCACATTGCTGGTGCTGAAGTTTCAACATGCTCAGGTGAACATTAAAAACCTTTCCAGCACTATATGATTCTTTAAAATCTACATTTGGTGCCATGGCTATACCAATCTAAAATAATAATATTAGCATTACCAAAAGTCGCAGTACCTCAATCAGTAAATAGAAAATAGTTCTATTTGGCTAGGAACACAGTTTATGTAGCCACATCCCTTTTAATACTTAAGTAATTAGTGAATCCAGAAACAAACTCCTAAGTTACATTAAGTACTTACCCCTGCAAGTGAAATCAAGAATGTCTATATTTAATTTTTATTTATTTATTTATTTTTTTTTTGCAAACAGCAAAGCAGGTTTATTGATCCCAGCTAGCTGGGGCAACCGAATCTGCTTTGCAGATGAAACCGGAAGTCCTAAGCAACTTGGGGAGGCATCTTATATAAACCTAAGGGATTTTAAGGGGAGGGTTGGTATGAAAATCAAGGTTTGTAAAATGCGCCAATCTCTTATTGAGGTTTAAACATAGTGTCCAATCTAACAGTCTGCCCATCTTCCACTTCAATTTTGGCAGGTCCCCCCTGAGGGTGGGTATTCTCTGGCTGGTGTTTTCATTCTTCGATTTTTTTTTTTAATTATGAGAACAAGGGTGCAAAGAAAGAGGACAAGGTAAAGTTACAGTGGAAGGACCATCACCCATAACATAATTCTCAGAAGTCCCCTTGCTGATATCTTAACTTTGAAATTTCAGCCAAAGAACATTAAGATAAATAAGACAGAATCCATGTACAATTACTTTGTCCCTCAAGTCCCCAGATTGTAACACATTATAATATTTCTTAACAGTACACAAAGCAATCTGAAGCCATAAAACTTACGTAACTCCTTAAACATTACAGGCATAGTATTTTCTTACATTTCCATATACATGCATATTAGCTTACATTAACCTCAAATTTTAAGTGAGTTCTTTTTAAGGATTAGAGTCAAAGGAGCACAGTAAAAATGGTGTTAGAGTGGCAATTGTTGTTTGCATAGGCCCACCAAAATATGAGGGACATGGAAAGAAATAACCTTGGCCTAAGTACAAAGAGACCCGACCCCTGAAGTTTCCTGGCACAAGACCAAGTCTAGGCTTCAGACAAGCTAGATCGTCCAATCCAATACATTGTCTGTAGTGCCAACACACTTTTATTTTTCACACAGTCTCTGTTGTTGGTATCATGTTTCTGTATTAAAGATCCTGGAATCTGCATATCTTACATTGAAGTCAGGATGTGGAGCATCCTCTCCTTTCACCTCACAATCAAAGGGCAATGCAGGGAGCCCTGTCCTGTAAGCAGGTCGTTGTCGTTGTTAAGTCTTCTCAGTGTTAAGGGAAGTCTCTTTTGAGCAGGTCAAAGTCTGAGCAGTGTAGGTCTTCCGTAGTAGAGGATTGCTTCCAGGTGATGTTATAGATCAGCCTGGATGTTTCGTGGATGGCTTCCCTGGTTCAGGGGAGAATGGATTATGCCCTTTCTTCTGAGGTCTGTGCCAGGTCGTTATGTCAATGTTCAGGGTGTAAGGTCCCTCTGCACTACAAGATTTGTGTGTTCCAATCTCTATTAAATAGGATCTTATTTGTATGTATAGTATTTTCCCATTTTAATGTGCCTATGCAAATAAGAAGCAATGCCTCGTGGTGTTATTGGCGCATATGGGGGCCATAAGAACAATTCCAATGATTCCCATGACATGGTTCAATCATAAGCATTAAACTGGGGGACTCTTCCACCAAAATTCCTTGTTAAACAGCTCAAAAAGAGAAGATAAAAAGTGGTAAAAAGTGGTTAGAATCATCACTGTATAAGACAAAATTTAGTAAGAATTATAGCTGTCTGAAAAAAACCACAAAATATTCTAAAGAAATACGTGTCCATTTTATGTATCTTGAAACAGTTTGGGGTTGTCACACACAATGCACAGCTTTGGACTGTGATTAGGATAAGAATGTCTATATTTTAATGTGATCTATCTTTATACTACTTAAATCTTCAGAGAAATGATAAGGCCAGTGTCCATTTATTAGCTAATTCCCCAAATATGCGAAGTTTTGACATAGGAAGAAAAAATAATCTAATAATATTTATGGTATTTAATATCTTTTGACACAGTAGGTCAGAGTATTGTAATAAGTGGCAATTTAGTGAGAGTAATTCGGCATAAAGGGAAGTTTATCATCTCTCATGCTCTCAGACAATTCACGTTTGGTGATGAGTGCTGGCTTTTAACAGCACATGTAAAAGTGGGTAGGCAAAGTGAATAATTTGGGTAAAATACAAAAAACTGATATCTGCATATGAGTGGTCATTTTCCAGATGATTTATTGCCAGAATAGTTATTGCTTTTAATTTATAGTACAGTGAGTGGAATACTTACTTGTCTTGCATGTAGCCACCCAGTCTTGATTCCCAGTATCCCATATGGTCCCCAAGTATTTCCAGGAGTGATCCCTGAGGGCAGAGCCAAATTAAAAATGTATATTTTTATTGATATATATATACTTATGGAAACAGAGTTAAAAAAGCTGGAGTTATAAAATATCAGGGTCAGTGTTCTGACCCATAGCCATAAGAGTGAAACCAATATGCCATGACCTTCCACACGAAGTCTTATGGGAACTGTGCCTTTTCTTAGGTTCTGACTTCTTAACTAGCAATCCTCTAGCTTCCCTGAGCTTCCTTGCCTCATTTCATGGAAGGAATTACAGAAAAACCACCTTTTATGATATAAGATAGGTGTGGTATCTCCAGTGCATAGCTTCCCTGGACCAAGAGGCAACAAGACAACGCATGATTAATGTTGTAGTGTTGTAGTTCTATCTTTGGGCTTCCACTGCTGTATGATTCATTTTCATCGCAATCTTTATTCTATCTCCTATTTGGGGTCCTGAGGGCAACTCTTAGAGTTTTCAGCCCAAGTTCTGGCATCATAGTTAAGGCCAGGTGGTACTCAAAATTTGAGGGCCCACTTGTGCTCAGGAGGTCATGCGATGTGGAATATCTGAATTAGCTTCCCTCTCATGAAGGACATACACATCAGCATTTGGAACATTTTTTTTTGGCCTTCCCTATGTTTCACATACAAACACACACCCATTTTATCAGTGCCAGGTACCATACATAGCTATCTCTATGCAAAGTATGTATGTGTTCTCCATTAATGAGTCATTCCACTTGTATGTCCCCTTCCCCCTATATATTTTTAACTCTAAAATGCAAAGGATGGCCCAGGGAGGTAGGTTATGGTGAGGTTATGCATACTTTACATATCCAGGGATTTAACTTTGACCCACAGCATCCTATTCTTCTATTTCATCACCCTTGGAAAAAGCAATGGAGGCCCCAGAACAGCTTGGATTGGGACACTAAATTTTCCACAGACAGACCTAGCCAAGTAATGCTGTGCTGTGAAAGCCTCCTGGATCTCTATTTGGATTGCTGTGGGATTGGGCCACACTTGGAGGTGATACCCCTGATTCTGTTCTTGGGAAACACTCCTGGCATGCTTGCAGACCATACAGGATATTGGGGAAACCCAGGTAGGCTGCTTGCAAGTCTAGCACCCTAGCCACTGTGCTATTTTTCTGGCACCTCCCTGGACCGCTTAAGCATTGCTTGGGAGATTCCACAAAGTATACATGACTTAATTGTGTCTCTATATGCAAAATATCACTAACATTAATCCAACATCATATTTCAATGGCAGGAGTCTAAGTAGGTGTTTGGAGGTGGTGGTTTTTGTTGGAGATTAGCAAGGACCACCTTATAAACTGTGTGGGGTGACTATGCCCTAGCATAGGCACAGGGTGGGATCCAGGAAAAAGGTTTAGGGTATGTTTGGTCAGGCAGTAGAAATTTTTCAGCAGTTGAGTATATATATGTTAACATTGGAGGTCTGAATGCATCTCTCCCTTCATAACACAGCTGAAAGGCATTTCAGTGGGGGGAAGGACCAGAAAGTGGGGAACAGTTGTGCGATGATGATAAACATTATGGTCTGACTAAATTAGAGATTTGGAACCCCCTTTCACAGTTTCATTGATTAATCAAAGCCTCTTTTTATTTTAAAAACCGACTTTCCCCTTTTTCTATTTTAGGATGTACTTTTCACATGAAGTGAGAAAATCTATTTTAAAATCACTTCAAATTTTTTCCTCACACATTCTGGAAGCTATTTTGGAGACACGGCATTCCCGGAAGAATAAAGTTGATTGAGTAAATGCTAAGTGGGCATATTAAAAAATAGATTGCTTTGAAGGCACTAAGGTGTCACCCCCATCTTGAAATAGTCATCACTTGGAATTACGACGCACTTGTTTTACAAGTCAGGTTGACAAATGCATTAAAATATGAATCACTAATAAGGCATTTTTGCATGTGTCATTTAAATGGGAGTTAATGGCATGTGAAAATGTAAAGCATGCTAACCAGTATACAGTTTTATTGGAACTTTGAATGACAAATACATCGACAGGGGATATTTGTGATTTACCAAGTTATAAAAATAGTTATTTTTCACTGGTTTCAGAGGACCCATATGTTTGAGGATTGCTTCCTGAGAACACTTCATTAAAGTTCTAACTCTGGAAATTCCAGGAAACCTGAGATTTTTTTTTCTGAAATCCAATCTGTAGTGGAATTTCTGCGCTCTGGTTACTACCCAGAGAAAATTTAAATTTTAAATTGGCAACCATGTGCATCTAGAATAGGCAAATTATAACTTTTGAGTACAAGTATAAATTCAGGCTATACCCAACTGTACTCAGGAGCTATTCTTGGCTTTACATTTGGGGTTTACTCCTTGTAGCATTAGGAGACTGAATCAGTGTCGACTCATGCAACGCAAGTACTTTTAAGGGTAAAAACTGGGAAAATGTATTTTCTTCAATTCCAAGGCTCATGCATAGCCAATATTAAGAACCATCTAGCTGGGATGATGAGCTATAATATTTTAGATTTAGCTAGATGGCAATTTTATATCATGAGACTGTAATTTTCCCCATCCCTTATTGAAGAAAATTCCATCTCTAAACATTCCCTACTAAAATCAGATTTAGTTGTACACACAAGAGCAGTTTTATTCAAATAAATACTAGGAACCGGTCTCAATACACACTTTAGTTAAAATTTATCATTTGTCGGAAAGATTCATGCAAATTGTTAAGCATTCAATAAATATTGAGGAATTGAGTTACCCTAAAGGTTATGTCATGAGCAGAAACTATTTTCTCCCTTTTTGGCGGGCATATTTGGAGGTGATGGTGTCCACTCTCGACTCTGGTCTCTGGGATCAGTTCTGTCTAGGCTTTGGGTACTGTATCTGATAGGATGGGTTAGATTTGGTTGGCTGCATGCAAGGAAAGCATAGCCTCCATGACTATGCATCATACTTAATGGAAATGCATTAGAAGGTACATTTCACCAAAAAAAAGTCCTTGTGCTACGAAAGAGTCATTTCCAGACCTACGCCATTTTGAATCACCAGGCCAGAGCATGGAACCTTCATGTCTGCACATCTTGGGGAATGACGCCTGCGGTTTTCTGAGCAGCATGGATGGGTCTCCCTTTAAGCAAATACATGCAAGTGGGTATCTTGGATCTGTTTCACTGACACAGAATTAACAAAAGGAAATAGAACCTGATAATACCCAAATGAGAACTTTGGTGTTTCAAGACTTTGTCCAAGCAAAGAATAATGTGTTTGCATTCATTCCTCCTTACACAGAAATTTTTATTCTCACCCTTCACAAACAATTTATTTGTCATTCTCAGAATACTAGACGCCACTCCTAATTACTTCTCATAATGAAATTGCCTTCTATATTTTCTTTTCTTGGTTTTTGGGTCACACACGGTTGTGCTCAGGGGTTACTCCTGGCTCTACGCTCAGAAATGGCTCCTGGCAGGAGCAGGGGACCATATGGGATGCCGGGATTCAAACCACCATCCTTCTGTGTCTAAGGCAAATGTCCTATCACTGTGCTATCTCTCTGGCCCCGCCTATATTATATATTTAAGCACCATAATTACAAACATGTTTGTCTACAGTCTGGTTAATCACCTACAAGGACAGAGGACATTTGCAAAGTTTCTCATTAAATTTTGGAACAGGGAGAGTTTACATGTTTTCAATGGGCAGTCTTTATCACTGCACATTATCTTGCCTTTCTTCTCTGCAAAGCAAGATTTTGGTAGAGTTAACCTGTAACTCTTTGATATAGAATCTCTACTTAACTAAAACAGGGAATTTAATTTTCTTTATATACATAATGAGATTCTAGACCTAGCTATGCTTCGGCACAAAGTTTGATTCTGGATTCAACTGTTTCTTTGAGACATGGAACATTTAGGTAAAATTCAATAAATCACTTTAAAATGGTCAATTTAGAAGAATACACTCTACCACATGTTGAAAAAACTATAAAATTAGCAGGTGCCGAGAAAAAGTTCAAATCATGAATTTATTAGAATCTGGATCAAAGAGACATAATTTTAGTGCCAAATATTTGAATAGCCTCTTCTAGACACTTTAGATAGTAGAGAAGGCTGCTTGCTTTCCTCAGCTTTCTTGACAAGTGCCATGTCGATCCATATCAGCAACCTGCTAGATAGAGCATCAACTACTGAGCTGTTCCTATTTGGAAAGAAGTTGCAGGTAATATGAAATAAAAAAAAAAGTACTTAACATTGTTGGAAGGGATGGTCATGATGTGACCGTACCTTTGGAAATATCCTCTAATGGTTGTTAAGGAGAGACAGAGAAGAAAGATTTCAGAGTTGTGTGAGCAATCCTACTTTCAGTGGGACTTGGTGACCAAATCAGACCAATAGCACTTATAGTTCAGGTCTGCCTTTTGATGGTTCCACTAACCCACAATTTCCATCATTAGTCATCTGCTTGTCACTGCAATTAGTATCATTTGACCTGTTTTTCACAGGGAATATTTTTCTTTTAACTGACACATTTTTCAAATTATGGTGGTTCATTTTAAAAGAGAGTTTTAGCAGCATGAATGAAACACAGTCATTTATTTTCCTAAGCCATACTATAAAATTTTCAAAAAGTGGTTCCTAACACTCTCATAAAATTATAATGTGACTCACTGGGGGCAAAATAGAACACTTTGAGATTGCTGAAATAAAACCAATTACTCATTTACTTCTGTCTTGGTTATTTTCTGATTGATATTTAAGTCTACTTAAAGGAGGTCATTCTATGCATGTGACTCAAACACAGTAAGACACATGTTACAGCAATCAGGTGAAGCCTAGAAAGGAAATTTTATATATATTTTTATTATACTGTTAATGTTAATGTCTTTATTGCACCTCCACCACTAAAATGTTGAAGATCCTCTCCCATCTACTTCTATTGCATTTCTTCCTAGCTTGTGTTTAGCACTCTGGTCCCTTCTTTAATAAAATTCTTTTTTTTTTTTTTTTTTTGGTTTTTGGGCCACACCCGTTTGACGCTCAGGGGTTACTCCTGGCTAAGCGCTCAGAAATAGCCCCTGGCTTGGGGGGACCATATGGGACGCCAGGGGATCGAACCGCGGTCCGTTCCTTGGCAAGCGCTTGCAAGGCAGACACCTTACCTCCAGCGCCACCTACCCGGCCCTAATAAAATTCTTGATTTTAACTCTTCTACAAAGACAACTGATCTATCTAGGCCAGGAGTCTAGTGGCATTGCCTTACTTCTGATGATGACCATTTTAATCTCCATTTTTCCCAAGCAAAAGGAGGTACAGAGCAGTAAGTATCTGCCCTGTTTCTTAGGATAACTAAGCTCTTCCTTCTCTCCAACTCACTCTTCACTGCCTAGAGCTGGGTGTCTTGCTCTTGATGAACTGGGTGCAGGATGTAGATTTTGTGCATGGGCATCTTTTATATCCTGCAAGGGACTTCTGCATAATGCAGCATTCCATCCTGAACACAGATGGCAATTCTCAAATTAATCCCCAGGGCTTTTGAGGACAGTCAGTCTGAGGAGGAGGCAGTGGGCCAAATAAGTCTGGGAACTGCTAGTTCAAATGAAGAAAGGGTCTGATATGCTTACTTTCTTCTTGAGAGGTTTTATCTGATAAAAGCCCCATATTGCAAAACATTTAGAAAATCTACATCTACTCATTCCTCTTTTGAAGATTGCGTAAGAAATGTTAATGACATCTCCTTCAATATTATTGTAGTTAACATCACAAAAACCTGGTAAAGGAAACTTCTAATTTAGAAATTAATAAGTTGAGATGATTTTCAGTGCCAAGAAACTTGAGCTTCTTAAGATCTGATCTGCCAACCTACTTATAGTTAGTCTCAGATCTACTTTGATCAGACAATTCAAATGTTCAAATCTTGTTCTTACATAATTTTTTAATAAATTTTTATTGTGACTGAAGTGCGTTCTTACATAATTTTTAAGGTCAAAGCTTCTTGCTGTTTAGAATTTGGGGACATTAATTAAATAAAAGATATATTTTGACTGAATACATTATTATTTTATGGATTATATTTTGATAGTTGTGCTTTTAGGTCTAGATCTTGGAAATGTTTTAGGTCAAGTTCCTTGGACTATCTAGTCTTGTTTTACTTCTTATAATTTGAGTATGAAGAATTAAAAAAAAAAAACAAACGTGAGTGTCTGCTTCCAAATTGGTGACTAATGTAAGGACAATTTGCTATAAGTTGGTTATGCCTCTTCATAAAAACAATGTATTAACTGACCTAATGGTAAAATAAATCCTGAATATATATATATATATATATATATATATATATATATATATATATATATATATATATATATATATATATTAGCTAAGACATTGGAGACCTACATATTGTTATTGAGTGAGACACATCTAAAAGATGAACAATGTTCTAATGCAAAGACATTTTAATAAAAATTTTAAACTATATATTTTGTGTACAATTGAAAACATAGAACATTTATCTTTCTTAGTCTGACTTTTTAGCATATTATGCTTAAGATAAGATAAACCACAGGAGATATTTGATAATGATACAGGGGCAAAGGAGTGTTATAAAAATATGTAAAAAAACACAAAAATCAAAATGAAAATATCTATTAAAATCAGTAAAGACTCTAAACAGACATGCTTGTTATGATGCAGCATCAGGGAGTTACACATTAAAATAAGATATAACTACATACCTATCAGAACGGGTAAAAATGAATTGATAATAGCAAATGCTAATGAAAAGGTAGAGCAAAAGGAACTTTCATTTATTGCTGGTGGGAATGCAAAATTGGAAGACAGCTTGACAGTTTCTTGAAAAGCAAAATGTACTCAAAATACAGTTCAGAAATCTCATTTCTTGCTATTTATATAAATGTTTTGAAAATTGTATCTTTCCAAAAAGCCTTCACCTATTTAAAGCAGCTGTAGTTATAATCTCTAGTAGTTGGAAGCAACCAAGAAGTCCCTCAGGAGGTGATTAGGTAAGTTAAGTGTGGTATTTCAGGTTATGGCATTCTTGCATGGGTATTACTCGGTGCTAAAAATCAACGAACTATCAATTCATGAAAAGACTTAGAGGAACTTTTAAGAGCATATTACAAGTGAGAGGAGACAATCTGAAAAGGTTTAGTATTAAATGATATCAATTTTCTGATATTCTGGAAAAGGTTAAACTATGTAGTTAGTTAAAAGATCAGTGGCTGTGAAAGTAAGTAATGGTAAGGTAGAACATTATAGTAGTTTGGGCAATGCTACTATTTTTTATCGTACTATCATTTGTCAAAGTCCATAACACAGGTAATATCAACAGTGAACCATAATATAAAAGGTGATCTTTGTGTTCAAGATGTCTATGTAGCTTGACAGATTGTGACAAACATATCACTTGGGTGTAAGACTAGATAGTGGGTTAGAATGTGCCTATCTGATGGCTAAGGGAGGTGGAAAAATACATGCATTTTAAATTTAGTTTTCCTGTGAATGTAAAACTTTTCAAAGAATAAAGTACTACAAAGAGTTCACAAGAGACTGAATCTCTCTTAAAATATGACAATTTCCAAATAAGTTTGTAGCAATCTCTAGACTGCCATTTGACCAAATTGTTGGATGCCATGGTCTAAGTTGACACCTCAACTTAGCGCTCAGTACAGATTTGTGATTATATTTATATCAGAAGTTTCAGTGTAAGTGATAAAAGGTCTTGTCTTAGCCACATTAATGGTAAATGGGAGGCTGAGAAGTGGACTGAGATGGCAGAGGGCAGTGTAAGGAGATGAGACCCAATGTTGTTCTTTTTTAAGTACTGCGAGTTCAAATTTGAGCAAAAATATTGTAGTACTTTTACAAGTATTCCTTGAGTTAATGATTAGAGTGCAGGTGGATTATTTCTTTCATGGAACATCTAGTGAGAAAGAAGGTTAATTAACACAGAAATACAGCCATGAACAAAGAAGATCATGTGGGAACTAAGATGGATAAATGCCTTGGAGGAGATTAGTTCACTGTTTTGATATAGAGACAAGATGGGGAATAACAGCTCCAGAGTGGAATCATTTACGGGCATCCAGAAGTGGGTGGGAGAAACAAAGCCACGGAAAGAGAAGAAAGGAATTCAAGCTAGTTAGCAAGTGTTGGGAGAAAGCTAATTTTCTTCTACTGTTCTGCGTTTGTATGTGGAAAATAATTAAATCGACACAAGAAAGACAAGCTGGAGAAAAGACAAAGTAATTATGCATACATGGAAGCCCACACATTTGAATGGTGCAAACTGTCATTCGGGTCATTCTTGTGAGGTTAATTAGCTAATAGAAAGGAGGCCAATACTTTTGGATGGAAAATTAGGGCAACGTGCTTTGAGATTTAAAAGAAATGGAATTTTCCAGTCTTTATGTATTCTGCACCAAAAGCAAACCTATGAAGCCCAGGTCTAGATATTGTTGCTGGGCGGACTGAGATCATTGGGGAAGCTGTGTGTGTGTGTAAAGATTATTGATTCTGAAAAAAGGAGTAGGAAGACCAGTGTTCAGAGATCTTGGTTTATAGTTTATGCAGAAAGCAATTATTGGTGGCCGTAAGATGAAGACTCTGCGCTTTGTTATCTTCAGCATGGCTAGTATATGTGGTGCAGATGAAAAGCAAAATAAAGGACAGCTGTGTGTCTACACAGGTTTGATAAAGAGCAGGAGGGACAGAGGTGTGGTGTGCAAAAATGTCTGTGAAAATACCCCTGAGGATAATCAATGCTTGTTCTTCCATTAGAAACTTTCTCTTCAGGTCATGCTCTGAGGTTGGCATTGGCTTCCTAGACAAGAGATTGGGGTAAAGGAGTCAGTCCTTCACTTCAGTCAACTTTTTGACCACTGTAGAGATCATTTCCCTCATGTATTGGGGAGAATAAATGGTAAAAATATTATTAATTAGATCTTGTTCTCAGTTGTAAATAGAAATAAATTGAATGTTGGCAAAGGGCAAAGACCTTCAGAAAGAACAGAGCCAAGAATTCAGATGGAGATTCATGATGGAGGTTCCACATGATAGAACATTAAGAGATGTATTTGGGAGGACCCATTTGATGAACTGAATATGAAGAGTACTTAAATTAAAGACAGATTCTTTGATTATTGGTCTTAACAATAGCTCTGAGTATAATCAATTCTTCTATTACTTCTTCCCCTTTCCATAACATTCCAAGGATGAATCATGGAGCAGGTCTCGGTCCAATAACTGTTTTCACACCACATATACATCATGTAAGCATAATAGGAAACTGCTTCAGTGTAAGAGTTCAGTTCATGCTCAGCATATGAGTCCAATTCAGTGACATGTAAGATTTGTCACTTGTCTCAAAGTTGTTTTCTTGAAGGGTCATGCTTATTTTGGTTATTTGTGTCAACTGCTTTGGAAAGTATATTCATCATTTTGTCTATTCACCCATTGCTAAGTGTAGGGCTTTGCTGCTTTGCCTGGTCACAGATCTGGTTAGAGACACAGGCTGATATGTCATAGGTCTGGAGAGCATTTCATGTCCTTTGTCATTAGTGTCATGTCTGCTACACATGGGAAAGTCATTGTGCATATTCTCAGTCACTGAGGGGACCAGTGTAGCTGTTTGCTCCTTCTCTCACAGATCTTAGTTTCATACAGATATTTATTTTCCTTGTTTTACTTCAATCACATACAGTGCACCCACTCAGAGCAATTAATTATCTTTAGCTCCTTTGAAATTACTCTCCAATCAACTAAATATAAAAAGACAGAGTGTTACAAAAAATAATTTCTATCTGTTCCTCTCATTAGCTGTCACTTGCACAAACAGAATATGATTTGCTTCCTGGATGGGGAAGCAAGGAGTCAGACTGTTGCCAGGTTATTCTTAAATGTCTTGTTCTGTTTCTTGGAATTTATAATGTCACATGATGATCTTTCAACTTATTGTTTCCTCAGCATATGATACCACAACCAAGGCATAGCCCAGATGCACGATTTAGCTTTTTTTAAAAAAAATAATGTGTCTGCCTCCAAGGTCATGTGACCTTGTGGATTAATTTGGTTCTTAGGAACATTGCAAAATCCTACCCAAAATGGCTTAATGAATCTCTAAAGTAACATTGTTTCTTCAAAATTTTAAAGATGGTTTTAGGTAATAGAGAAATTTGGGGGGTTCGTCAACAAACTCTTAACCATGTAGGTGTGGTGCTTATGCATTTTAGTGTGACATTTTATTAACTAAATAATTTTTTTTTCTGGTGGTGTTCAGGGATTACTCTTGGTTCTATGATCGGGATTATTCTTGATGTTGCTTAAAGGATCTTATGTGGTACTGGGGATCAAATTTATGTTGGCACGTACCCTACATGCTGTACTCTACTGGCTTAGAAATGTAGGATTTTTATCTAGCAGCAATACCTTTTATCAATGAAATAGAAGGAATTTAGGTATTACCCAAAGAAGGAATTGACTGTTTTCTTTTATACTAGTATTAGTAATAATAGTCTCAATGATATTAAAAACTAATATTTAATGATGAATTTTTTTCTTCATATTATTAAAACTTAGGCTAATTGACTTACTCTAGAATACATCATTCATCAATCTGGAATCAGGACTAGATCCAAGAGTGGTGATTAAGGTTTTTCTAATGCGTTTCTCAATCTTACACGTCAGCTATGATAATCCAAAGTTGGAAAGTTAGTTTTATTACCTTTTACCACCCCCCCTTTTTTTTTTTGCTGTTCTTTTGTTTGCAATTACTGTAAATTTGACCAAGGTTGGAAAAATAGTAATAAAAATGTGTATTCAAGTTTGACACTGATTTTCTGCTTTTCAAAGTTGACTTTTGTGGTATAGAGAAACCTAATTTCTGTGACAATCTCAACTATCAAAAAATCAGATCAAATGTACCCATTTTCTAGCCAGCATTGCACAGAAAGATATTGATTCAGCTGAGAAATAAAATTTAACAGTGATATCCCATCAAAAAATGGAGAGAAGAAATGGACAGACACTTTGATAAAGAAGAAATACAAATGGCCAAAAGGCACATGAAAAAATGTTCCACATTACTAATCACCTGGGAGATGCAAATCAAAAGAACTATGAGGTACCACCTCACGCCACTGAGATTGGTACACATCACAAAGAATGAGAACAAGCAGTGTTGGTGGGGAAGTGGAGAGAAAGAAACTCTTATCCACTGCTGGTGGGAATGCCGTCTAGTCCAACCTTTAAGGAAAGTAATATGGAGATTCCTCCAAAAACTGGAAATTGAGCTCCCATATGATCCATCTATACCACTTCTAGGAATATACCCTAAAACACAAAACTACAATACAAAAATCCCTTCCTGACACCTACATTTATTGCAGCACTATTTGCCATTGTGGTACATGTACACAATGGAGTGTTCTGCAGCATTCAGGAGAGATGAAGTCATGAAGTTTTCCTATTCATGGATGTACATGGAATCTATTATGCTGAATGAAATAAGTCAGAGAGAGAAAGACACAGAATGGTCTCACTCATCTATGGGTTTAAGAAAAATGAAAGATTCTTGCAATTATTTTCAGAGACAAAAGAGAGGAAGTTACAGCCCACTTTATGAGCCTCACCACAAAGAGTGATGAGTTTTGTTAGAGAAATAACTACATTTCAAACTATCCTAACCATGAGAATGTATGAGGGAAACAGAAAGTCTGTCTAGAGTACTGGTGGGGGCAAGGTGTTGTGGAGGGATATTTGGGACATTGGTGGTGGGAATGTTGCAATGGTGATGGGAGGTGTCCTCTTATATGACTGAAACCCAACCACAGCCATGTTTGCAACCAAGGTGTTTAAATAAAAAAGGTTATTAAAATAATTAAGTGATGCCTGGAATGACAATGGATTGATTATCTCACACAACAAAGAGATTTGAGTAAAGATCCACTTAGAAAAGGATCCAAAATACCAAGTGGCACCAGGATCTGGTCTTTCTTTCTCCACTTTCCTCTGCTTCTCTTTTTACTTCTCCAATGGCTTCAGGTTTATTTTGGATACTAAATCAGAAAGTCAGAGGAGTAACACTGATTCATATATTTGAGTTCTGTCCTGAATGAAAAGTAATTATAAAACCAGGACCGGTTCTTCTGCGATCCTGAGCACAGCCTCCATCCAAACCAAAGGAGATGAGACCATGTGTCAGCTGGATTCCCAGGGAAGTCAGTTCCCTTGGAGATTTTCTCCAGTTTTCTCTTTGGTCTTCACAACACCCATGAAGAAGATGATAAGCTTGGAAGTTTCTAGATCATTACTTCTATAATCTTTTCTAATTTTTCTTGAGAGACAGAAAATTGATGCCTTTAGAACCCGCTAAGTGCAAAGGAAGGTGGGTATAATATGCACTGTATAATACTGTTGTAAATACGTTTGAACTAGATTTAGCTCACACAAAGACTTTCCTCAGACTTTCCTTTTATAACATTGACCTTCCTATAATAAAGAGGCCACCGCTTTCTTTTATGATGCACTCCTTCTAGAGAATTGGGGATAAATACCTTTTCTTTAATCCCAACCAGGCTTTCGACTATCTCTCTGTGAGTAATCGACTAATACAATTGTAGCCAGAACAATCTCTCCTTATCACATTTAAGATCTAGTCTCTTTATATTTTCCTCCTTTCCACACACAGTTTCTGCGTCTCTGTTTCTGTTTTGTGTGTCTTTCTTATGTAGAAGCTACCAGCTGAACTGGGTCCTAGACCACTATTATTACACTTTCATGTATTCAATTTCCTTTACAGGGTGAATTTCCTCTCACTCTGTATTCTTTGTCTCAGTCCTATCAGGTATGGTAGGAAGAGGGCAGGAAAAGAATGGAAAATAGAAAATGTCATTCTCTTATCAGAAAACGTTGTATAAAGCAGAAAGTATTTCTCGCTGCCCCCAGTCCATGATTTATCTTAGTGAAGTTCTCTCTCAGGCATTTTCATCTTAAATTCTATCCATGAAAGGTCAGTTTTGAGCTAGCTTGGCAAAGTAAAACTGGGACTTTGACTTACTTAATCATAGGATCCAAATCATTTATCTTGGTCTGTTAGAGCTGCGTTTCTCAGCAGGAAACCACCTATAAGCCCTCAGGATTTATCTCCTAGAATATTGCATAACAAGCATGATTAGGAGAAAAAGTAAGATGAGGTAAGGGACAAGGTAAGAAAACAAAGTCAGAAATGGCTGGCATCAGAAAAAGTTTGAGGGAGTCAGAGATAGTATATAGCAAATAGGGTGTTTGTTTAGTATTCCAGAATGTATGGCCAAGGTAGATCCTTGCTTCACTTATGGTTTTTCAAAGCCCTTCCAGGAATGATTCCTGAATATAGTTATATATGACACTTCCAAAATTTGAGAAAGTTATGGGAGGACCCTGTAAATTTATATATTGAGAAGGCACATTGGCATAGTATATTTGAAGCATTAATTACATAATTATGAATGATTTTTTGGGGGGAGTATGCCTTATTAAAAAGCCACAGAAAATTTGGCTTTGTCTTTTCTTAACTTTGACATTTATAATATCAAAAACTCTTTCTTTCTTCTGGAATCTAGATGAGCTCTCATCATCTCAGTGAATAGAACAAAGCATAAACAATTCTTCATGACTTAGGGTTAGGCCATAAAAGCTAATATCACTCACTATTTTTTAAAAACTTATTTGTATTGTTTTTTGGGACCATGCTTTGTGTTTCTGTGGACTTACTCTTGGCTTTGTATTTAGGGGTCACTCCAGACTGGTGCCTGGTGGACTTGTTGCAGTGCAGGTTTTGGACTCATATCAGTTGCATGCAAAATAAGCACCCACTTTCTTATTTTTCTGTCTCCTACACACTTTTATATCTTTTCCCTGGGATAATTGACCTTAGAATCCCATCACTATCAGTGAGGATGCAACATTAAGGTCATGAACAATGAATTCCAGGCCACAGTCCTATTTGAACCCTAAGAATATTAAGTAGAGGCAACACCTACCAGGTGAGAATCCCTTCTGGTAACTGGTAGCCTTTGAGGTGCCCAACTGAATAGACACCCCCATCGAGTCCTGTCAGATTGCTGACTGAGTAGTCATTGCTTCAATCTCCAAATGGGGCCACAAATAACTAGGTTGGGTGTCATTTTTTTTGTTTAAATAATGCGATATTAGGTTAGTGAATCTGGAATTAGTAAGAGGGGAAAATAATAAACTCCTATTTACAATTAATTTGATATGCTTCCTCTCTCCCTTTCCTCTATGTTTCTTTATTCTTTCCTTATCCCTCTCTTATTTCTCTGTCTCCCTCAGAATACATACTGCTTAGACCCCTTTGAGATACAGAAAGAACATAATTTATCATCTGGAGCAAGAGAGTTTGGTATGGAAATAAGTGACTTGAAAAATCACACAAGATATATTACTTAATAGATATACTTTTATAACATTTTCAATATTTTTAGCAGGTATAAAGATGTAATTTGGTGAAAACGTCATTTTCTCCTCAGCTTATTTCTTGGTAGAATTTATTCCCATCTCCTCTTCTTATTTTCCTTATTTTTGGCATTTCAAACCTTCAGGTTGCACAGGTCTGAAATCTCCCTGCAGGACTATTCAAAAACAAGCTGTTAGGACCATTCAACTATCCATATTTTAGCCACTTAGTACATATGCATTATAACTATGATGCTTAAAGTCCTGGGCACCCAGAAGTGGGAATGAGATAGCATGTCATCACAGGCCTCATGCCTCATGACAGGAATAGAAAAGTAACATATAAAGCAAATTTGTGATTAATTCATACACACTCATCAACATTATTCCATAATCCAGGCTATTGCCTAGTATTAATAATAGAAAAGAAGTTACTTAGAGTCTCTTTTCTAAACTGTGGGCAATGGAAAGAACAAAAGATGAAGTAATAAATTGTAGAACCCAGTATAAGATTCAGGAATACCAAGATATTGGGTCATATGGCAGCTGTTTTTCCTTTTCTGAAAAATCCCCAAACTGTTCTCCATAGTGAAGCCGGCAACATTTTCAACAACAGTAAATGAGAGTTCCTTTTTTGTCATATATCCACCAACACAGATTGTTTTTAGTATTTTTGGTATCGAATCCCCAGATGTAAAAATATTCATTCTAAAAGACATATGCCTACCTTTGTTCATTGCATAACCAAAAGAGATGGAATAACCCAAATACTTAATGAGAAATGAGTGGGCAATACATGTGTGTTATACACACAGCTGACTACTTACTATGAAGCCCAAAGACGGATGGAAAATGCAATGGGATACAAGTTAGATGAAGCTAGAGGAGAGCGTGTGAAGTGAAGTATGAAAGAAGGACAAAAAGTAGCTACTTTCACTCAACCATGACATATAGAATAACATAATAGGGAATGTGAAACATCAAAGGTGTGTAAACTATTGTTCCTCGAATATGGAAATGGAAAGACTGAGGGAGGAGAAAAATAAAGGGACAACTAAGAAGAGGCAATTCAGTAACAGGGGAAAAAGATCATGGCTCTTGGATACCACAATGGTAGAAAAGCAAAATATTTGCACTTATTTAACTACTAAAACACCCACAAAACTTTAACTTTGGGACCTGAACTACAATAGTTAAATGAAAAAAAAATATATATATACCCATGAAGGATGTGAACTAGGGAAAAGGAAGGGAGGGAACGTGAGAATATTGGTGAAGGAACACTGATAATGGTGGTACTATTGGAGTTTGAACATTGTATGCCTAAAATTCTATCATTGAGAACTTTATAAAAATATCAGTGCCTAAACTAACAAAAAATGTTTAGGGAAATCTTCTCGAGGAAGCTGAAGATTAAACTGATATTTTGGAATTGTTTGGAATTGGAATTGTTTAGAACCAGCTGAAGGAAGATTTGGGAAGAGTTCAACTATTTTGGAGGAAGGCAAGTAGTAGCACTAGAACGGAGAGAGAAAAAAAGCACTTTTTTTTTTTTAAGAAAATGCGGGGCCGGGCGGTGGCGCCAAAGGTAAGGTGCCTGCCTTGCCTGCGCTAGCCTCGGACGGACCGCGGTTCGATCCCCCGGCGTCCCATATGGTCCCCCAAGCCAGGAGCGACTTCTGAGCGCATAGCCAGGAGTAACCCCTGAGCGTCACCGGGTGTGGCCCAAAAACCAAAAAAAAAGAAAAAAAGCAATATTTTTGTGGTAGAAATTATTCTGAGAAGAGGGAAAGGAGCCAACGAATAAGATTCATCCTCAGGAGAAGGGTATGATAGTTTGAGAATCCTCTAGATGAAGGAGGACAAATAAATCAGAAGAGATGTATTTGTTTGGAGATTAGTGGAGATGTAGCCCTGTGAAGTCTACTATACCATATGCAATAGAAGCGTCATGGCAAGTTAGATTTCTGGAAAAGGATTGAGGAAAAAGTCAGAGACTATTCTAGATTTATAGACTTGGTGATTGAGTTGCTACATCACCATTAAGTGAGGAAGATAGCCTTCCCAGTAAGGGCTTTGAGTTGAGAATAATACCATGAGTACAGCTTTAGTTATGTTGTGTTGGAGATTCCTAGTTAAAATGCCAATACATTGTCAATGTAGTGAAGTAGAAGGTAAAACATGGAAGATAGAGGATAAAAGAATCCTTGAGAGGAAGAGGTACCACCAAATATGGGTGTGTAGAGTCAGAGAAAAAGGCATGAGGTAGAATATTAATTTTGAAAATGTGGTTTAGAAGAGCCAGAATCACTGGAATATAGAAACTGGGAGAATACAGTCCCCAAAGTACCAAATGCATCACAAATGGGTTTAGAAATATTCATTTATAGAACAATAAGTTATGTTTTAGAAGTATGATTGGTCAGAGGTATAGGACTCTCTTCTAAAGCAACTGAATTGGTGATGAATGCTGAAGAGATACAGTCTAGAGATATAAAGAGAGGAACAAGTCAGTCCCTGAAGAGGTTGACTGATGGAAGGATGGAGGATGAGGCCTTTCTCTTCCAGCTCGGAGCACGCGTCTGCCAACCTGTCTAGCCTACGGTTCTGAGGTGAAACGTCGGGTAAACAGCTCGCAGACAGTCAGGCTTGTGGAAATATTAGCTTTATTCAGTGGACAAGACTGAAGTTCAAAGCCTCAGCATCAGTTCCTGCCAAAAAGCCCCTCGCCTTCCACAGACCCTTGTTTTTATCCCCCAGAATCAGGTACCACCCAATGGTGGGATCAGATACCAACCAATGATGGAAGCAGAATCAGGTACTACCCTAGGGTGGGGGCAGAATGCCAGGTCACACCCTAGGGTAGGGCACAATCACCAATCAGGTTAGGGTGAGTAACATAGTAATCCCCTAAAATATTTACAAACACAACATTTAGGATATAAAAATGAGAGGAAGGTGCAAACAGAGAATTTATTATACAGAAAAATTATATAGGCTTTCCAACCAGTATAATATATATAACGTATAGCATAATAAAATAACATATACATAACTACATTATGATGATTTTCATGTGACTTGTGATTTCAAGAATAAGAACTGATTATAGATACAGTATTTCCAGGAGTGAAATAATCCTAAATTGCATGATGAAGGTCAGCCTCATATTATTAGTGCTATAGAGAGTAATAGTTTGCATTAGTTTCTGAGTGTCTGGGGATTAACAGTGCTCCATTCTCCTCAGAGTGACAGTGAAGATAGCCTTTATGAACAAATAAGAAAGAGCATTCTATGTGCTTAGTTGCTAATTTGTTCTTTGGTTGAATGGACTGAACAGTAAGCCTAGAAGAGGAAGGATACTACAGAACTCCCAGGGTTCCTCAAATGTGCTCAATTCTGTGGTAGAAACTGAAGAAGGCTTCCTCCAAAACATATACTTGGCCATAGTCACTGATCCTGGAGCAGGGCACCTCCATAATCTCTAAAGACCCGGTTTGAATCCACTTTATCTTCTTCCTTAATCCCCTTATATTATGTTCTTGATGAGGAAGATAAAGGTAGAGCTAGAAAAAGGGAGAAAAAATTGGTTGCAAAAGACATGTACTGTCTCTTTGCCCCACCTCTATGGTTTTCTTTATGTTGTTGTTTTGGGGTGATTCCTGTTGATGCTCAGGGATTATTCCTGACTCTGCACTCAGAATCGCTCCAGGAAGGCTTGGGGACCATGTGGGATGTCGGGGATCTAACCTGGATCCATCCTATGTCAGCCTCTTGCAAGGCAAATGCCCCACCATTGTGCTAACACTCCGGCCCCAGCCTCTATGGTTTTCTAAGTGCCTACTGGTCAACCAAGATTCTCTTACCCAGTAACAGATCAATGCAGTTCGTATCTTAAAAACTGTAGCATGTTGGGGCTGGAAAGATGGAACAGCGGAGGGTTATTTGCCTTCCATATGGCTTAACCGGGAGGAACCCATTTCAACTCCCGGCATCCCATGTGCTTCCCCCCAGTCTGCCACGGGTGATTTCTGAGTACAAAGCAAGGAGTAACCCCTGAGCACTGTTGGGTGTGGCCCAACAACCAATCAATCAATCAATCAATATATCAATATTTTTAAAAAATGAAAACTGTAGCATGTTATTTTCACTGAGTGAAGAGAACACTCTGCTAGAAAGTCTTTGAAAATTAGAATGAAAAGTCCAGACTATAGACTTTTAAGGAAGAAAGTAGATATTATTAAAACAAACAAAAAATCTTGCAATACTTGAGTGAAACCCCAGGTAATAAAGTAGAATCATGAGAAATAAAGCACTGGGATGTATTTAAAAACCTAAAATATAAGTCAAGTAAATTTGGGGCACATTTTATTCAGTGAGGTCAATAAATTAGAATAAAATGTGCTTTTTTGTTGTAAATTATTGCATCCATGGCATACATAAATAAAGAGGCCAAGTTTCCATTCCTGCTGCACTCAAAGAACCATCTGAAGGGGCAGAGGACTGTGAGGGGAGTTGGCCACTTATTCCGTCTTTCCTTCACATATATAGCAATGATGAATCTCCTTCACCATTTGACTGTCTGAGACACTGGGGATCCAACAATAAACACAAGTGTCCCAGCTTTGAGGCAGCTTTGAGAAAGAGATCACCAGACAAGAGAGGTACAGAGGTAAAGAAGTTTAAGAGAGTGATGAATGCACCAAGTAGATGTTTTCAGACAGTGATAGTGGAATGAAGAATGTCTTCACTCTGTCCTTCTCTCACAGCCCACATTCAGCTAACAAGTGAGACCAGACAGCATATTCTTTTAAATAATATCTAGAAGCTGAACCCTTTTCCAGGGCTTCTTATTGTCCCCATCCTGATTTATTCCTTTCAGTTGTCAACTGTTGTAGTTTCTGCTAAGCACTCTGCTTGGTCATTACCCACCCAAAGTATATTTTCTAGAAGTAAAAGCAACTTGTTTCACATAAGTCAGATCAGACCACTTGGTTCAATGGCAGTTAGTTCTGAAGAAATGGGAATGGTGTGCTCTTGGGGCCTTTCATAAGCTACTTTCCCCTTATTTGTTTGCCTTTTCTGGGGCCATAAAGGCCAACACTCTGATTGCTCACATAAATCTAAAACACTCCTCCCTGGTCTTTCTTCAAGCACTGGAGGTTGGTTTCCACATAGTAGGAAGATTTCTGAGATGGTCTCTCAAGATTCCTGGGCTTAGATACACACATATATCATATTTATTAATCAAATGCAAATTTAGGTACTGTTGATGTGAGTCTTCTGCTGTGACTAGAGTCTTAAATCACTCTACTTTAATATGGGGAGATTATATGTGAGTGAACCTGATCCAAAGACAAGAGCCTTAATCTAGAAGTAAATCACAGAGTGGGAAAGGGGAAATTTGAAGAATTTGCTCTTACTGCTTTGAAGGTAGAGGGAACTACATAGCGATGATATGCAGAGACTTTACTTGCGGACAGCAGTCCTTTATGACAGCCAGAGAAATGGAGATATCATTCTGGTTGCCACAAGGAGCTGTGACTTCTGCCAACAATCTGAGAGAACAAGGGGAGAGGATGTGGTTGGTTCACAGCTGACATTACAGCTGAGCGAAAACTGGGACTCTGAGCCCTATAAGGTCCCAGTTGAGACCTTATCATGCTGTGCATGGCTGAACTGTAAGAGCTTTCAAAATGCCCCTGGTATTGTTGGTTGTGACACTTTCTGTGGTTATGTGCTATGAAGTGTCACCTGCTCCACAGTTGCTCTTTATTTTCTCTACTGTTCCACTAGTTATGCTTCCTCACTCCCCTCTCCCCCATCTTCTGACTAATGCTGCCTCCCTGATATGGTAGCGCTTATCAATTTGTATGGTATTTTTAGAATGATGTTAGTTTTTTTGGTGTTGTTGATAGATTGAATTACTGTTAATGGTCCATCAGCAAATTTTATTTTCTGCCTGGGAATCTTCTTTTAAAACAGGACAATTTTAATGTTTTATAATGCTATACTCAAAATAACTCATTTTTCAGTGCTTATTTTATTATGGCAAATTTCAAAAATAGAGAAAAGTAAAGAGAGAATAGTGTCATGAAAAAAAATGCCAGGATGCCATCTCCCTACATTTGGATCCTAGCATGGGTGATCTGGGACTTTGAATCTATTTGAATCTATTAACTAAGAGAGATAGATAGGAAAAAGTCCAAGATGAAGTGACTTCCTGGATATTATGAATGCCTCTAGGAAGACAGGAGAGAGGTTCTTATGGCCATAGTGCATCTAGAGAACCCAATACCGGGAACATGCCAGGAACAGCTTTGTCTGCTAGCTTTCCTTCCTCTTCTCAATACTTCGCCTTATCACTGGAATATGAGATCTCCAGGGCAAATACTTGGCCACCTTTGATTTTGGCATTGTCTTCTGGGTCTGAACCAGTGCTAATGCAGTGCTGGGTGGTCATCAAATGATCCAATGAAGAAGAGGAACAATGTTGCCATAAACTGGGGAGCAAAGATTTATTTAGATTGGAGACTTTGAGACTTAGACTTTGAGGAGAATTTGGCCAAGAAATGGAAAAGGAATTGAAATTAAAGATGGAAAGAAGAGCGAACATAGAGGCTCTAAGTGGACAAGTGAGTTTGTCATGGCAGGGATTCTGCCTTGGAATATGCATTTTGGAGATAGTCCGGACATCAGAGACCTGATTATGAAAGTTGGGCAGGAAGAGTAAAAACACTTCATTTTGACTTTGATTTATTTGGGGCCAATAATTCTACCTGGCCCATTTTCTGTAGTACAGTACATGGACATGGAAATCCACTTTCTGTGTTTATCCTCAGGATCCAAGAATGTTAAAGTCATCACTTGGGTAAGAGTAAATACTCAGAATGTAGTGACTCCAGAGATGCAATTTTATTAACTATTGTCAGCCCAACAAGGTGGGGGGAAATTTCGAAAGAATAAAATATTAAATAGACTCAGATGGTCTGTGATTAAATCCCAGCTCTGGGTTGTGGCGCAACACCAGCCAAACTTTGGTTTCTCTTGAGTTTCAGTTTTAATCCGCAAGTGACATGAATAATTTTATTAATAAGTAATTTCATTACTTCATAAGCATTTTAGAAGTAGTTCATTAATAAGTAAATGAATTAAATAAAATCATGTCTGATGTACTTAGCCCATAGCTATAGTCACCACATGTAAGATATTTCTGGCTGGCATAAGTTTGGGGATATAAAAGTAATAATTTCCTGATTTTTTTTTAATTTTAGGAGGGGGCCTACTCCTTGCTCAGTGCTCAGAGGTTGCCCTACAGAGAGCTTAGGAGACAATGTGGGATGGAAAGCAAAGCTAGGCCTCCTACATTCAGTGCATACCCTTAGTATGGCACACTATCTTTTTGGCCCAAGATTACTATTTCTTCTCTTAATAACTCACACCCTACACAGAAAAGGGGGCTGGCATTGATTTTCTGATGCTCTTTAAAAGGGATTTCACAGAGAAATAGTCTGCGTTGGAAGAGCTAGAAGTGTAACAGGACTCTTGGTGCGAGTACAAGCTGCAAAGGGTTATTCTATACAGAAATGGTGGTTCTCAGTGTATATGTCTATACTCAAAGGTGATAGGGAGATTGGGGAATTCTGAGGTTCCAAAGCATAAGATTTATGACTTTGATGGTTTTACTGAAATTCCTCTAGCACAGTATGTGACTAGATTTGTCTCCAGTGGACTTCAAGGACAATTCACATGTTGGCTGCTATTTTGATTAAATAAGGGTGCACCCAATCCACAATTTTCTTATATAAACTAAGGTGCGTAACTGACACTTTGAAGTATGAATTGAATTGTTTTTATCACTCTGGTTAGGGTGGTCTCCAAGTCAGATTTCAGTTGATGTAGTTAAAAAAAACATTATGGTTGAATAAAGCCCACACAACTCTAAAATGATGACAATATAGATGATAATTAGTAAATATTTGGAAGAGTGAAGCCGGGTTATCTGTTATTCTGTATGCCATTTCAAACTTCAGGCTGAAGTTATTGTCATGAGTTTTTGATACTTGTAAATCCCAGGATGAAAGATTTCTGGAGCAAAGGGATTGCAATACAGCTAATGGACGGACAGGGTGGTTTTCCTTTCCATCTGCTCATTTTATCGTAGGCTCACTCTGATGGGAGGCTTCTCGGAAGGTTTTAATCTAACTCGTCTCTGAGAAGGGCTGAGAGCATTCTTCTTTCCTGGTACTTTCCTCTGGGATTATTCTGCTTACCGAAAGCTACTATTTTCTTTATAGGTTTGTGCAATAAAACTATTTAGATGAGTTGAAGTGCAGCTACTTTCAAATATGTGTAATTCAAGTGGGCTTTTTAAATGGCTGTGTCTGAAATGCAGAGACCATAACAAAATCAACAGTATTTCAATGGGCGGAAATATTGAGTGTTTCTTTGTTACACTGGGCATCTTTTAAAACATGGAAATTATTTTCACTGCTTGGCAGTCTCCCGAGAGACAAACATCAAACTGGGCTTTCTCTGGTGGGCTGGTTGGCTGACACAGAGTCGTTCTGATGTTTGGAACGTCTCTACCACTTTCTAAATAAAAACTGTTTTCTCTTATTTCTTAGTGATTAAATAGTTCCTGTTTTTTTTCCAAGTGGCTTCTCCTCTTGTTTGTGAAAGTTCAAGGACTTGAACCTACAGTAGAATGAAAATCAATGTCCCAGAAGGCCCAGGAAGGTGCTGGACTCAAAGAAAGGAATATTTCAGAAAAGGTAATTCAGGTTTTGAACAAGCTCCACCATGTTCAAACTGTGTCAGTTTGTCCTGTCCTCACACCTAGCCCTGAGTCAGTAAGGAGATGTCCTTTTTTTTTTTAATAATATCTTTTTAAGCACCACGTTAATAAACATGATTGTAGTTGGGTTTCAGTCATAAAAAGCTGACACACCCCATTCACCAGTGCAGCATTCCCATCACCAATGGCCCCTCCTCCCTTCTACCCTCCACTTGTATTAGAGACAGGCATTCTACTTCTCTCACTCAATGACATTGTCATGATAGTTGTTAGTGTAGTTATTTCTCTAAAAGCGTTCACCACTATTTGTGGTGAGCTCTATATCATGAGCCAGTTCTTCCAACCCTTATCTCTACTGTCTCTGGGCATTATTACAATAATGCGTTTTGTTTTGTTTTAAACCCATAGATTAGTGAGACTATCTGTGTCTATCTCTCTCCCTCTGCTTTATTGCACTCAGCCTAATAGTTTTCATGTACATCCAAGTATAGGAGAATTTCATGACTCCGTCTCTCCTGATGGCTGGCTGCGTAATATTCCACTGAGTTTATGTTTCATGTTTATGTTGTTTCTTTAGCCATTCATCTGTTGAAGGGCATCTTGGTTGTTTCCAGATTCTGTCTATTGTAAGTAGTGCTGCAATTAATATAGGTGTGAGGAAGGTATATTTTTTATTGTGCTTTTGTCTTCCTAGGGTATATTTTTAGGAGTGATATAGCTGGATCGTATGGGAGCTCAATTGGAAGTTATTCTTAAAGAGAACAGTTGAAAAACTGTTGGGTGAGACAGGAGAAGGGCACATACAGGAGGTTTGTTGGCTGGTTAGAGTCTTTTAGTTAGGGTCATCTTTAAGTTCCTTCTAGATCAGCACTTCTCAGTGTGCTCCAGTCTGGGATCGCCAACACCATTCTACAAGCTGGCTTTCTACTTTCTTGCTGTGCCTTCCCCCTTTCCACCACTTTTACCTGTGGAAATCCTGGAATACCCTGAGTTTCCATTCGGAGCACATGAGCCCCAGTTAAGCAAAACTGCTGCAAACTGTGCTTTGGAATTTCTACTGGGAGGGAAGGGGGAGCCAGCCCCACTTCTCATGGATAGAGAGTTTCCTTCTTTGCTCTAATGTTGTTTAATAATCAGGACTGATCTGTGAAAAGAGGAGGCACAACTCAGCTGGTGAGTATGTGATACCCCAAATCCACACTCTCATTCAAGCACCTTGTATTGTGAGGGCTCTGCAGTCCCAGCGGGTTCTGAGACTGTGTCCTTCACAGAGAGTTGTGTCATGGTGAGTGGGTGGCTCGCAGCTCTGTGCTCTTTGCCCAAGCCACAGTTGCTTTGGCATGACTGTTCTCCAGTCATACACCTGGATAGATTGCTCCTGGGACATAGCAATGCTCATGGTGTGAACAGGATTCAAGATGGTGGCTTTTGGCTGACACTAGAAACCATCCTTCTGCTATCTCCTTGCAGAGGCAGAAGGGGGCTGTTGGTGTGAACCCCATGCCCATGATAAAAGCTATAAGTATGAATTAATAATAAATTCCCCCACTTTACCAAGGAGACCGCTTTAGAACAGAGCATGAGTTTGTATGTTAGCATCACTTTGTGGTTGAACCACAATCAGAGAAGGGGCCTGGTCCCACTTCCAGGATCAGACTCAGTTTCTAATATGTATAGATGCTTCTGCTCCCTTCTATCCTCCTCGGAAGCTGTTAAAATTCTCTTTGTTTCATATAGTGCCTCTCTTTACTATTCCATAAGCTAAATACCAGAGATCTCTATGTCCTGATTACAGACGAATCAAAGTAGATCAGGCCATGGCACAGAGAGCTAAGGACTTTGATCACAATGTCTGAGTCAGAGATCTTAGAGGAAGCACCACTTTTCCTGTTGGGAGAAGGGGCTTACTTCTGGAGATGCTGGGGGTACTATATCCAGTGCCACAGATTGAACTGGATTTATCTATGAATAAGGCAAGGCTTAACGCCTGTACTGTCTCTTAAGCACTCCTACTGCTGCCTCTGAGGAGAAACAGGCCTCCTATCTGCAATGCCTATTTCTGAGTGCAGTGGGTTTGTAAATCTTTGATTTCTGCTTTCCTAGGCTCTCTTCCCCTTGCAGATGTATGTTTTTATGACTCTTGGACTTATGGCTCTTATGACTTATGACTCATGTCCAGTGTCTGCTGCCTTTTTGTGGAACTGGGGTATCCCTGTCCTTCCTCTTCCCTGATACACATGACCTCCAACTCCATTGTGTCTCGTCTGTGGTCAAAGAACTGTCTCTTGTCTCCACCGACTCTGTGGCTCCAAGGAGGTTGTTAAAAGATGGTTTGGAAAACCACAGCCTGTCTAGGTCTCATCCTAAAAATCTCCTGTGCATGCAACAGGAAAGAAGTCAATGATTTTTTTTACTCCTCTAATGAGTCACCATTACTGAAATGAAAACCAACTTTGACTTTCATTTTTGTATTTTACACAAAGTTTGTGTTGAAGAAAAAGCCAAATGTATAGAAGCAAAGCTTTCCCCCCTCATATTGTGAGAAGGATGTGAATTTTCCTCAGGTGTGGGATTTATTTATAAGACACAGAATTACCAGAAGTGTCTTTATGGTTGGAACTAGGACCCCCCTAAATGAGGCATTGGAGGATCCCAAGATTCCAGTTTTTGCCAGGGTCTCAAGTGACATATATGCAGTAATTTCTCTATAGAATCAGCCATGAGCACAGGTTTCCTCAAGGCTGTTACTGTAAAGGACCACACAGTGCTATGTTCAGCTTTGCTGGCTGGTTGTGTTGTCATCATAGTTTACGGTGATAATACATAAACAACCAGGCACAAGTAATATCAAATGAATAAATGTAGTTGTTGAATTAAATAATTAGCGATGGGGCTGGATGGTGGATGATGCCATCCAGCCCACATGGCTCTGCAACCTCCATGCAGCCGGCGAGTTCCAGGCCCAGGTGAAATCACTCACACGCAGGCTTCAGGAAGAATCATCTTTATTTATGCCCTAACCACCACAGGTGTGTGGCCTATGTCAACCTTTTAAGCATTCAGCTATATTATGCTAGCCCTGCATCTTATCTCCTGTTAGCCATCTTCCCTTTGGGCTTCATGCGGCCCAAAGATCCAAAAGCCAGGAAGCCAAGCCGGGCCAAGAGAGAAACGGCAAAAGGGCCAAATCCCCTGGCTCAGAGGTTTATCTATCCTTTTCCATACCCCTCCCAGAAATGGGAGGTCTTGCAGGTAGTTACACCTATTATCCGGTTCCCAAAACTCCTCCCAGATATGGGTGGGTCTTGGGGTACACCACAGTAGTTATGACCAGGTAAAACCCATGGAAGCTGGCATTTAAATTTCATTGAATATTTTCAGTGTTATATGATTGCATGACACTCTTTTTTTACAAAACCATTTGAAAATGTGCAATTTTTTTTTTTATTTCATGAGCCCTGAGTTTTGATGGCAGAGCAGGTTTGGCCAGCAGGCTGTAATGGTCTGAGCTCTGTCCTACAAATGATGATGCACTTTGCTCTGCTGTAAGATAGTAAGTGCTTTGTTAATACTGATGGTCAAGATCATTGCAGACCGGAAAGGAGTTTTTCTTGGACTTCTGGAAAGCTTAAGCAGCAAGGAGATGCCACAGAAGAAAAGAAAATGAGACAAGTGTGTAGTCTCTTTCAGGTGTTAACAGCTGCAGTCAAACCACTACACATTTAGTATCTCAGAAAATAAACCCATTTCCCAAATTTCCAGAGGTTGAATGGAAGTCCAAAGACTTAAAATACACTAAAACTAGATCTGATGCATGATGAAAGTCCTTTTTCTGGTTACAAGACAACTGTCTTCATTCTGTCCTTCCTCGGCACACACAGTCTCTGTGCTCATCTTCCCCTTGTCAAGTCATCAATTTCATAACAGGGTTCAACCCTCTATAACCCCTCCAAGCCCAGTGACCTTACCAAACTTCACACCAAATTCATCATTCTAGCTAACCTTGAAGGTCTTATTCTGTTGCCTTTGCTATATTTTTAGGCCATGGAGATCAATGCTGCTCTAATATAGGTGTGGACCCTGGGTGGCCAATATTGTTGGGGACTACAGTAGGGGCAGAATTCACCACAGAGCAAAGTTTGGGTATTATTTATATTAAAAAGAAATCATGCATCTATTTATAAACTTTGCCACATAAAATGCTTCATATTCTTTGTCTAGATAGCATTTATGCATCTAAATCATTCTTACAGTATAACTAACATTCAAATAAATGTATTTTATCACCACTTAAAAAGTATAAAATAATTTCTTAAACATGTTTGACCTTTTACTTCTATATATATGTATGTATATATAAATAATTTAGTAGTAGAAATTTGGGTTGGTTGATCAAACCAGATATTTTATTTTCAGAGGCATTGATAAATTTTGAAAGAGAACCATTAGTCATTTTTCATTTGTAATCACATTTTTCTACATGCTCTCTAAATCTGAGCTGTTTATATAACTTTTGTTATTCTGATGAGCAGAAGAAATATGTTTTTATTAAATCTATCATTCATAATCAGTATGACCTTTTTTGTTTTCTCTCGTTAAAACTCTATGCAACCTTTACTATAGAGTTGTGTCTTTTTCTAATCAACAAATAGGGTACTTTCTGTGTTTTCATATACTTAGAAATATAATTTTCCATTTTCAGTCTGAGAAATAAGTATCCTAGGCAGAATCCTAAGCATCCATTTCATCACCAATTTGACTTGATTACAAAAGTTACACAAAAGTTATAGGAAATAAATAAGCAAACTATTTGAACAGCAATTTTTTTTCTGGAAATTCTTAAAATTTTGTGAGCAACGGCTGGAGACATGAGTAAAGTGAACTTTCTACTCTAGAAATCACTAGATGAAGAAACCTGTTGACTTTAAGATTACCTTGGAGATAGGTCACAGAAGTTTCCAATGCAGTCACTCAGAAAACAAAATTGCTTGGGAATAAAGGACTATAATTACTATCACTTTTTCTGTAACTAGAAAAAAAAGAAGAAAGAAAGAAATTAAGAAAGAAAGAAAGAAAGAAGAAAGAAAGAAAAGAAAGAAAGACAAAGGAAAGAAAGAAGAAAGAAAGAATGGAAGAAAGAAAGAAAGAAAGAAAGAAAGAAGAAAATGAAAAAAGAAAGAAGAAAATAAAGAAAGAAGGAAGAAAGAAAGAAAAAGAAAAAGAAGAAAAAGAAAGAAGGAAGGAAGGAAGGGAGGGAGGGAGAGAAAAAGAGATGAAAGAAAGTAAGAAAGAAAGAAAGTAAGAAAGAAAGAAAGAAAGAAAGAAAGAAAGAAAGAAAGAAGGAGGGAAAGAGGGAGGGAGAAAGAGAAAGAGGGAGAGAGGGAGAGAGAAAGAAAGAAAGAAAAATTAAAGAAGAAAGAAAGAAAGAAAAAGAAAGAGGGAAAGAAAGAAAGAGGAAAGAAAGAAAGAAAGAAGAAAGAAAGAAAAGAAAGAAAGAAAGAAAGAAAGAAAGAAAGAAAGAAAGAAAGAAAGAAAGAAAGAAAGAAAGAAAGAAAGAAAGAAAGAAAGAAAGAAAGAAAGAAAGAAAGAAAGAAAGAAAGAAAGAAAGAAGAAAGAAAGAAAAATAAAATAAGGAAAAAAGAAAACAGGTAACTTCCATTCCAAACCTTAAAATCTCAGCAAGTATCTAGAGATTCCTCAGTTCTGCATTGTGATCAAAGCTGCAATCCTTAGTGTAAGCAAACTGCAAACTTGCCTCTCTTTGTGTTTTTAAACCCAGGCTACTTTGATTGCTTTTCTGTCTAAGCACAATAAATACCCTTGACCTTGAGTTACATTGTTCAGAGATAAATATCTGGTACCTGGAAGAGTACTTAAAATGAACTCTTTGCTTTCTAGCATTTTAATGAATAGTGTGGCCAGTCGCAAATCAATAGCTAGTATAGCATGCTGTGATTAAGAGATTTATAGATATTCCTCCCAATATAATCAATGCTTAAAATACTAAATATCTAAAGGCATAGCTCTTTATGATTACTACCTGTTAAGAACAGTTTTGTCAATTAGCAGTGGAGATTATTTGGGGAAAGAGTAGACAATAAAGCATTTTTTATTCTCTACAATACCTAAGATTTCAAGTTCTTCCCTGCTGCTTGATGCTTTCAATTATTTGGCAAGTTTGTTCTGTATTTTTCTAGAATAAATTGTATTTTATTTATGATTGGAGAGCATTGAAGGATCATAGTCATCTCTGTGTTCTTCTGTTTTGTGCATCTTTGCACCAGAAAGATATAGAAAGCTGCATTATTGTCCACTAATATTTGCTGGTTGCCTTCTCAGAATATCGAACAAATGACTATGTCACTTGAGGATAAATCAAAGTGGTGGTGTTTACCAAGGAACTCTGCCAATACAGTGCTTAATATAGGCTTAACAACAACAACAACAACAACAAAACAGGGTCAACATGCAGAAGATCTGTTTCTAATTTAAATATAAACAAATGAGGGTGGAGAGTCAGAACTAGAACTTGAAACAATGGGCTCCTAAAACTTTCAGAGAGGCATTGACCTGAACTTGGGAAGTACAGCAAATTAAAGGTGACATAACGGGGAAGCAGCCAGGGAATAAACACCTTATTGCGATTTACCATCCATTATTCTTCCTCCAGAAGACATAGGTGCCTGTTGATATTTCTGTTGGTCCCTGGGATTGGAATCTTGGGGTAGAGAGGAGAAAAGAAGAAGAAAGATAGCACATGTTTTAATTGATTGAGTTTTACTTTTTTAAATACTAAAATATAGTTACAATAATGTTAAAATAGATGCTATTAATATTCAAAATTGTTGCACACCACTTCTAACAAAGTTCTCATGTTTCTCTACCATTGTTCCTTATATCACTGATGGTCTGCTCTCCATTTCTTCTGCTCCCCCTAGCCTAACCCTACACTAATTATTGTAAGGCGCTATATTAGAAGGTCAAAGTTTGTCTCTCTATTCCATAGATTAGTGAATTGGACTAGCATTTTTCCTTCTTCTTCTGGCTTAATTTCCTTAATATGCTACCTCCAGTTCAATCTCCGTTGCATAATTTATATTTTATAGCTGCATTATATTCTATCATTTATATATCACAATTTCTTTATTCTTTTGTTATTGGGTTTATTGGTTGTTTCTATACACTTTATGCTGTATTAAGTGATATCATAAGTATATGGTTATGAACACATTTTAAAATTAAGGATTTTATTTTTGGTGAACAGATGTCAAGAAGTAGAATTGCTGTTTTCTATTAAGGTTTTTTTTCTTAATAATGCATGATATTCCCCAACAGTTTATAGGGTGCTTTCCCCCCCACATCTCTGACAACAATTGGTTATTTGTAGTCTTTTTGATAAAGACCATACTTTCTGCTTCCTTCATATACTTTGGACCTAGTCAATGATATGTGTGCACTGAACTTAATACTGTTGCTTCTTTGCAGAAACTTTAAAAGTCACCTAGTGATTGCTCACCAGGTAAGGAAGCACATATTCAAAAATATGCTTGGAGACACCTTTTTTGGTCTGCTTTTTAAATGCTGTAAGGTCAATTTCTAAGTACTAGTTGATTTACTTCAGTCTCGAGCCACTGAAGCCATTTTAGGAAGCATGACTGTCACCCAGAATATGTGGGTACATACTCACTTCTAGAGGAAGAGGAAATATTTTAGCTAAAGAGAGGAAGGTTATTTCCTGCTCTCTGGTTTATGTTCATATCTCCCATGTGGAAATGCTGTATGTGAAATTTAAAGCTTTTTTTTTTTTTGGAAAGACTTGATATTTTACTACCTTGGTGCATGTTTTCTCACATAAAATGGAACTAGCTATTCTTTATACAGTTGATGTTAAGTAAATACTGATTTTATAGTCCATAAACCAATGTGTATTTACATAAATCTTTAAAATATTTAAAAGAAATATTTATGTTAAATAAATATACTTAAATACAGATTTTAAAATAGTTGACAGTAACTAAAAATCTCTTCTTAGATTGTAAGTATGATACCAATGTTTCCTCACAAGTGAAAATTCTGTGCTGACTTTGTGCACATGTCATTGATGTTGAGGCCTCCCTAGCTGCCTTTCTTATACTTGAGCCATACAATGCAGGAAGATAATTGAAAACTGGATTATGGATCTGATCTGACCCTCTTGCTCAGATGGATCTTTGATGTGTGACATTCTGATTTGTGCCTGGCCTCCTAAACATTGATTGACCATCTGTCAATATCTCCCAACCTCTCAAGGGTTATCTAAAAGAAAAGATGAATGAAGCAAGTCCCAATGATAAATGGGAGAAAAAAGTTCTCCTTTTTGAAAAGTGAATACGTGTTGCTTACTGCTGGTGAGGTCAGAAGCAGAGTTTTAAAAAGACTCAGCAAACCCTTATATGTCAGTGGAGTTGGTATTCAGTGAGTTCTTACTCTAATAACTTCAGAAACACTGCCACTTATATCCCTACCACAGCTTCTAACGTTTTAATCACTGCTAAGAGACAAACTTGGACACTCAGCAAAAGATGAGTTGCATTTTAATAGCTCGAGCACAGATTTTGTTATCTTCATATAACACTTAAAGTAGAAAGACTAATTAAAAATAATCTATACTGGGGCTGAAGTGGTGGTGCAAGCAGTAGGGCATTTGCTTGATGTGCTGGTTTGATCCCCTGGTGTTCCATATGGTCCCCCAAGCCAGGAGTGATTTCTGGGTGCATAGCCAGGAGTAACCCCTGAGCATCACCGGGTATGGCGAAAAAAAAAACAACAACTACAATGTCATAAATAGATTAATAAAGTCCTTGTAACAGATACATACATACATACACACACTTATATACACACGTACTTTATATGATCACTCAAAAATTTAGGCTATTTCTCATACTGGTTCTTTAATTTAATCTAATTTAATTTTAGTAATGTTTTTATTTAAAGGCCATGATCACAAACATGTTTGTAGTTTGGGTTTCAGATTAATAAAGAAAACCTCCTTCACCAGTGCAATATTCCCACCACCAATGCTTCCCCCATCCCCATCTTCCCTACTTTCACTGCCTGTATTTGAGACAAGCATTCTATTTCTTTCACTCACTACTATTGTCATGCTAGTTAACAGTGTAGTTCTGTCTATAACTGCACTCGCCAATCACTGTGGTAAATTTCCTATCGTGGGCCGGTCCTTCCAGCCCCTGTCTTTATTGTCTTTGGGATTATTATAATAATGTCTTTTATTTTCTTAATTTCCACAAATGAGAGAGACTATTCTGTACCTATTTTTCTTTCTCTGACTTATTTCACTCAGCATAATAATTTACATATACATCTGTGTAGAGGAAAATTTCATGACTTTATTTTTCTTTAAGGCTGTATAGTATTTCATTGTGTATATGTGTCACTATTTCTTTAGCCACTCATCTGTTGTTGGGCATCTGAGGTGTTTCCAGATACTCAGTATTGTAAATAGTACTGCAATGAATATAAGTGTGCAGAAGGCAATTGTGTATTGTGTTTTCATGTTCCTAGGGTATATCCCTGGGAGTGGTATTGCTGGATTATATGAGAGCTCAATTTTCATATTGTTTTCCATAAATGCTGGACTAGCCAGCATTCCCACCAGCAGGGAGTTTTTTTCTCCCCACATCCTCACCAACACTGATTATCCGTATTTATTGTGAAATGTGCCAATCTCTGTGGCGTGAGATGGTACCTCATTATTGTTTTGATTTGCATCTCCTTGATGATTACTAATGTAGAGTTTTGTTGTTGTTGTTGTTGTTGTTGTTGTTTTTGGGGACACACCCAGTGATGCTCAGGATTTACCCCTGGCTCTGCACTCAGAAATCACTCCTGGCTTGGGGGACCATATGGGACTGTGGATATTGAACCCACATCCATCCTGGGTCAGCTGCATGCAAGCAAATGCCTTACTGCTATACTATTGCTCCAGTCCAGATGTAGACCATTATGTGCCTTTTGACCATTTTTATATCTTCTTTGAGAAGAATCTATTCATTCTATCTCCCCACTTTTTGATGGGGTTAGATTTTTTTTCTTTTTTCTTTTTTCAGGCCACACCTGTTTGGTGCTCAGGGGTTACTCCTGGGTAAGCACTCAGAAATTGCCCATGGCTTGGGGGGACCATATGGAACACCGGGAGATCAAACCATGGTCCTTTCTTGGCTAGCACTTGCAAGGCAGACACCTTACCACTAGCACCACCTCGCCGGCCCCTTTTTTTCTTGTTAAGTTCTCAGTACTTTGTATATGTTAGATATTAATCCCTTATCTGAAGGGTATTGGATGGAAGCAGTTTTTTTGTAGTTTTCTTTGTATAGGTCCTTCACCTCTTTAGTTGTTGACAAGGTATTTGAATTTGAGTGGCACAATGTGAATGGTATTTTTTATTTGTCCATTTCTTCTCTATCATTATTGGTAAAAAAAAAAGAAGGCCATTAAATTTGCTTGTTAATTTTGTAGCCTCCTACTTTGCTATATTGTTTTCTATTGTTTCTTGAAGATTTTTGGTAGAATTGTTAGGATTTTCTAAATATAGTAGTGTGTCATCTGCAAATGAGAAGTTGATTTCTTCCTTTCCTATCTGGATGCCCTTGATATCTCTTTCTTGCCTAATTGCTATGGCAAGTAATTATAGTACTATGTTAAATAGTATTATTATCTGAGAAAGTAGTTTGTACAATTTTTATTCTCTTGATTTTATGGAGGTATATTTTATGGGCCAGAATGTGGTCTATCCTGGTGAATGATCCAAGTGCACTGGAGAAGAATGTGTATCCAGTTATCTAGGGGTGGATGTCCCTATATATATTTACTAATCCACTTTCTTCCATTTCTTTTTTCAGAGCTAGTATGTAATTGTTAGGTTTAATCCTGGTTGACCTTTCAAGGGGTTACTTGGTGATGTTGAGGTCTTCAACTATAAATGTGTTACTATTTATGTCTTCTTTCAGATTTGTCAACAATTGTTTTAAATATTTTGCAGGTCCTTCATTGGGTGCATATATGTTTAGGAGTTTGATTTATTCTTGTTGTGCACATATCCCTTAATTATTATTACAAAATATATATTTTTGTACCTTCTAACTTTTTTACATCTAAAGTTTGTGTCATCTGATATTAATATAGCCACTCCAGCTTTTTTCAAGGAGTTGTTTGCTTAGATTATTGTCCTCCAACCTTTGATTTTTAATCTATGTTTGTTCTGACTTTTCAGGTGTGTTTCTTGTAGGCAGCAGAATCTTGGATTCAGCTTTTTGATCCATTTTGATATTCTATGTCTCTTCACTGGTGTGTTTAGTCCACTGATGGGGAGTGAGATATTTGTCATGGAATTTAGTGTCATCTTGCTGTGGGAGTTTGTTGTTTCTGTCTTAAAGTTGACCTTTTAGTTTTTATTTTAAGGCTGATTTTAAGTCTGTACATTTCTGAGCTAGTTTTTATTCATGAAGCTAGAAGTACTACTTTCAAATCTGAATGTGAGTCTGGCTGGGTGCAGAGTATTCAAGGAAAAGCATACTTCCTATTGAGTTTGGTCACTATATCCCACCACTGCTGTCTGTCTTTGAGAGTTTCTTGTGACAGGTCTGCTATAAATCTTAAAGATGCTCCTTTGAATGTAATTTTCCTTTTTTGATCTTTCTGTTTTCAATATTCTATTTCTGTCTATGGGATTCATAGTTGTGACTAGGATGTGCCTTTTTTTTGGGTCTCTTTTAGGGGGTACACTTCAAAGTATGCAGGATTTGATTGCATGCAATCTCGGAGTTTCTCTGCAATGATGTCCTTGACTATTGATTTCCTAGGGATTTTCTTCCTGGTTCTCTGGTACTCCAATTATTCTCCTATGTTTTTTTGTTAAATTTATCAAAGACTTCTATTTTTATCTGTTCACATTCTTTGAGGATTTTTTTTTATTTTCTGATCATTTTCTTTAAAGCTCTTTTCCAATCTCTTCTGTTTTATGGAGTTGTTATGCATCTTATCTTCTAGGTTACTGCTTTAGTCCTCAGCTGCTGTTACTCTGTTGGAACGTCTTTCCAATGAGGTTTTTCATTTTGCCTACCAACTTTTTCAGTCGTGTTATTTCAGTTTGAAATTTTTTTGATTTCTATTTTCATATTCTCTTGATTCTTATTTGTGGTTCGTTCAGCTTAATCCATGCTTTCTTTGAGTTCTATGAGGATCCTCTATATTTTATCTCTAAACTCATGAACAGAGAAGCTAAATTGGTGGTTGGCATTTTTCGGGTTATCAAAGTTGACATCTTCATTCTTTATGCTTGGTGCTGGCCTGCTTGTTTCCCCATTGTTGCGCTTGTAGTGTGATGTTTTCTACATGTTGTTCTATGCCCTTCTTTGGTGGGGCCAGCTCATCTCTGATCACATGGCTTCTGCAGATTCTTAAGTGTGGGGTGTTCCTCAAATCTGCAGCTTCGGGTCTTGGGCAGCAGCCTCATTGAAAAACCATGCAGCAGAGATCAGGCTCAGCCTTTCTTGTGCAGGTCTAGCTCACCTCCATTCACGTAGTTCTCTCAGACTCTTCTGTGTGTGGGGTTGGTCCCCAAACCTGCACTTGTGGGTCTTGGGCAGCAGTCGTGTTGAAAGGTGTGCTGTGGTGGAGCTGGAGTGATAGCACAGTGGTAGGATGTTGGCCTTGCACACAGCTTCCCAGGATGAACCTAGGTTCAAACCCTAGTATCCCATATGGTCCCCTGAGCCAGGAGTGATTTATGAGCTCATAGCCAGGAGTAACCCCTGAGCAATACTGGGTGTGGCCCTAAAAAAACAAAAAAAACAAAAAAAGTGAGGCAGAGATCAGGCACCACTTTTTTCACTGGGAATTTTGAATGAACCTGTTTTTCTGTTTCCTACTTTGAATCTCTGATTAATTTGTAGATACATAAAAACTTGTATTAAGGTCAAAATTCAGCAGTTACTAGGTTTCCAATGAAGGTAAGCTGTATTATTTATGATCTTACTTAATAATGGAATGCATAATGCCTGAAATATTTTACTCACTGCAAATAATGGATTAACTTTTAGTACCCAATATGACTATCATACACAGAAGATATATCAGTTCCTGTGACAGGAAAAGACATGCAGATTCAGATACAACGGATTGCTACCATCATCATTATGACAATCAAAAAAGAGTCATGGTGGCATGAATCTAGGTTATCTGAACTATACATATTTTTGTATTATGATGTGATCTCATTAAGTCTTCACAGGAATGCTGGAAATTTAGACACAATCATCATTATTAATACAGCATGCTTATATTGGAATAACTATGTATTCTTCCTGTGAATCGTTTCTTAATTTGTTTTAGTGCCAAATGCAGTATATTTAGATGCATGTACAAATATATTAATAAGTGAAAGATCTGTGTTATAAAATTCAAAGGAGAACATAAAAATAAGAAATATAAAAGATGCATGTATATTTAAAAACAAACTCCAAAGATCACAAATACATTTTTTCACATTTCAACAGCAATTTAAAATGACACCAAGGCCCAATGGACCTGATGATCTCCTTCTAATCCATGGATAAACTCAGTATTTGCAAAGACTTTTCTTTGAGCTTAACAAATATTTATTATAAGAGTACTAGGCTTGGAGCTTACAGTCTAATGAAGGGGATTAGGCAGGATACCAGAAACCATAATACCAGGCAGATTAAGGTAAAGAAAGAAAGAAATTTAAAAGAAATATGTGTTATTAAAAAGGCTGCAGAAACAAAAAAAAATGTGCTTTTGATAAGTTGGATCCAATGAATAATGTTGTTCCTTCAACTGGTTGGTCCTTGCAACCTGAGGGAATTTACACCCAATTTTTCATCTTCCTGATGCATTGATGTGCATATTCAGACCTATGCTGAGTTCCTAGAAACATGTTTTGTTTTTACTCATTCTTATATTTTAATATGTAACTGTACTTCAGTCCCTTGAGGATACAAGTTTCATCATCTCCCTAAGTATTTGCACTTGATGATTCTACCATATTCCCATAATCTTTGATCCAGTTCTCTTCTCTCCTTTTAATAAATAGGACTCATTTGTTTATCTCTATTACTCTTTGGTTTTTCTGTTTGTTTGTTTTGGGAGGCCACACCTATTGATGCTCAGGGGTTACTCCTGGCTATGTGCTCAGAAATCACTCCTGGCTTGGGGGACCAAATGGAACACCAGAGGATCGAACCACGGTCTGTCCTAGGCTAGTGCTTGAAGGGCAGATGCCTTACCTCTAGCGCCACCACTCTGGCCCCAACCCTATTACTCTTCTCTCTGTTACTTCTTCTTATAATTGCCTATATTTTCTATTAGTAAGTAATTAAGCATCGTTGATTGGAGTAAGTTATTTTTCTAATTACTTAAACATGTGTAACATTGTAATGTTAGTGCTATGAATTAAGTTCCTGTATTTGTGTGGGTGTCTTTCTAGGTTCTCCCCTAAGTTTTCCCTCTATTTTGTTCTAGAGATCTCATTTCTAAGAACATATTTATTTACTTATTTTTGTTTTCTGGGCCACACCTGTTGGCGCTCAGGGGTTAATCCTGGCTATGCGCTCAGAAATCGCTCCTGGCTTTGGGGAACCATATGTGTCACTGGGGATCAAACCAATGTCCATGTTGGATCAGCCAAGTGCAAGGCAAATGCCCACTGCTGTGCTATCACTCTGGAGCCTCGAAGAACATATTTATAATTTATGTAAGCATGGAAGAAACTCTAAATGCAACCAACTAATCTCACCATGTGTCTCCATCATCTTGATGATCACACAGCTTTCTTGGACACTCTGAGGTATCTATGTATATTTTGATATGATTTGGAATTTGCTAGTCTAAAATCAAGAATGTAAAACAAATCTCCTACATAATTTGCCTCTTTTACACATCATATCTTGGAGCCGGAAGGAGGCCCATATGGGCCTTTTTACTTTCTATGAGTCCCATATATATGTGTTGCTATTATTATATATCATATTTATCAAGGACTTTTGAGAGAGAAAAGTGGGCATATGGATAGTTTATTTTCTTGGTAGACATTAAAGGTATTTGATAACCACTTTGGTTAGATGAAACTTATTTACTTAAGCAGCATGATTACAAACTTGTTCATAATTACATTTCAGCAATAAAATGCACACTCTCTAACAAGTGAAACTTTCCCGCCACTGATAACCACATTTTTGTTTGTGTATTAGGGGAACATCCAGAATTGCTAAGGGGTTACTCTTGGATTTGCATTTAGAAATCACTCCTTGATAGCTTGAGAAACTATATTGGATCCCAGATATTGAACCAGGTCATATTGTGCAAGACAACAACCCTACCCATGGTACTATCTCTCCAGTCCCCAAATACATATTTTTTGGGGGGGGGTCCCACCCGGCAGCACTTAGAGCTTACTCCTGGCTCTACACTCAGAAATCGCTCCTGGCAGGCTCGGGAGGACCATATGAGATGGCAGGATTCGAACCACCATCCTTCTGCATGCAAGGCAAACACCCTACCTTCATGCTATCTCTCTGCCCCCTCCCCTCCAGTACTTCTTCATGTGACCATCTTTACTATTTCCCTTCCTCATGGACCTTCCATTTCCCTTTGTATACTTCAGAGAACCAGTCTTCCTCCAGCTCTTATCTCCTTGGAACTTTTGGTTGTCTTTTATTTCTATATTATTGGGAGAGGGTGGGCTACATTCAGTGGTACTCAAGATTTACTCCTGACCCTTTGCTTACAGGTCACTCTAGCAGGCCTCATTGGACCATATTGCAGTTCCAAGATGGAACCTATGTCAGCCACTTACAAGACAAGTACTTTACCCTCTCTGTACTAGTGGTCTGACTTTGACTTCTCTGTATAAACTCACGCTATTTATTTAATACAAAATAAAATTATATATTTACATATAAAGTCTTTCCACATTTATCTTTATGAAAATCTAAACATCCTCTAAAAATATCAAGGGAATATTATAAAAATTCTTGAGTCCATAAAGGTATGAACACTAAACTGGCCATAAAATGCAACATACTATGGCCTTGAATAAATATATGTGTTTTTTTAACCAGGCACAGAAATAATTGTTAGGAGTTTAACAGAGTTGTTTGAGCTATTAAGTGTCTAAAAAGTGGCACTTAAGAAGAAAAATCTGAAGTAAATCAGCTTGTATTAAATTTACTGATTGCATATACTTTTGATAAGCTGCCAAGTTCCACTATCATTAAATTAATTTTCAAAGGTGTTAATTCATATATTACACTTGACATAATGTCTAGGGAGAAAGTATTAACGGAGCTGTCAAAGACAGGGCTGTTACCTTTATACCTTAAATCTGTATTTATTTCAGCTTTCTGATAATGTTCAAGAGAATTGGGTCTATAGAGTATTTTTAAATCGACGCATGACTTAAGATCTTTGGGAGCTCTAATTTAATTTTTTAGTGGTAAATGAAGGGACTTTCTGGTGCCAGCTTGACACACTTTTGGATGATTACAGGCATAGATATATTGTATAGTGTAAAGACATTAAAAAAGAGAAATTGCAGTGGCAGAGTAATAGTGCAGTGGGGAAAGCACCTGCTTTGTTTGTGATATACTTTAGTTTGATTCCCAGCATCCCATATGGTCCTCCAAGCCTCAAGGTGATCACCTGGGGTGATCCCTGAGCACAGACCCAGAAATAAGTTCTAGGCCTAGCTGGGTGTGACCCCCACAAAAGAAGAGAGAGAGAGAGAGAGAAGAAAAGAGAGCAAACAGGAAGGAAGAAGGGGGAAAGGAAGGAGTAGAAATTGCAGCATAAGGTAAAATGTGTTCTTAGTAGTTTCTTAAAGATAACATGTTTACTTCAAACTATTCTCTTGAGTTGTGTGATAGCAGAAGCATCGCTTATGAGTTTATAACAAAATATCAAATGAGTAGTGGGTCAAATTCTTGTTTCCTCAAATTATACCCATTCCCAACTATGACAGTGTACAGTTGGGATATGATTTAAAAGACAATATGTTTTATAGAAGCAATAAGGTGCAGGAGGTGGAGCTGTGATGTATTTATTGTCTGGGTGGGTTTAAAATCCACAGGTGTGTGCTTTTGAGAGAAAGGCCCAGGAGATTTGAGACCGAGAGGCACAGGCATGTAAACAGAGGAGCCTCATGGAGTCAGGCAGAAATCACAGTAAGTAGCTATTTGGGAAGTCTGGAGCTAGCAAAGGCTGGCAGAAATAGAGGGAAAGTTAACCTAGAGCATCTGTGGGAAGAGCACCACCCCAGAAAAACCTGAATTTTGGAATTGGAGACGATAAAATTTTAATTTATAAAACTATTAATTTTGTTGCATTTGGGGTTGGGCATTTGCTTTACAACCAACCAACCTGGGTTTAATCCCTAACACCCCAAAAGATCCCCCAAAAGGCCCCCCAAACCCTGCCAGGAGTGATTCATAAGTGTAAAGCCCAGAGTACGTCCTAAATAATGCTGGACATCATCCAAAACAAATAAAAAATAACAACAGTAAAAGTTTGTGGCATTTGGCACAGCCACACTATGAAAAAAATCAATGCTATGTATACTTTAATCTTGTAGGTTTTGATTTTATGTTTATCATTATAGGACATTATATTTGCAATATATTTAAATATGCTGTTATGTTTATGGTTTTCAATATTATTTTTAAGCTATATAAAATAACAATTTAAGATATATACATTAAAAAAACAGAAAGAGATCAAGCCTTTTTGGAAAACAATTTGGATAGAAATTGAGCTTTTATATGACCCAGCAATACCATTCCTAGAAATATTACCTTGGAGTCCCAGGACACAATGCAGACAAATATCTTCACTCCTATGTTCATTGTAGTAATAATACCAATAGTTACAATCTAAAAATAAACCAAGAGCATGAAGACCAGATGGGTGGATAAAGAACAGTGTTACATCTACACAGTGGAATACTACACAGCTATTAGGAAAATTAAATTCATAAAATTTGCTTATATGTTGATGGATAGGGAGAATATTATGCTGAACTAAATGAGTTGGAGATGGATAGGCTTAGAATAATAGCCCTCATTTGTATGATATAAAAAGATATTATAGCATTAATATCTGGAGACAATAGAGATGAGGTCCAGGAGGACAGGTCAATGGTATGAAGCTTGCCACAAATAACAGTGAGGGGGGCACAATTAGAACAAAGAAGGGGCCACTGTGACATGATAGCTAAATATGATCACTCTGGACAAGAACTGGTCCTGGAAAGGAGATAAAAGGATATACATGATACCACTTTAGAAATAATTTTGCAAACCACAGTGTCTAAAAGGAAAATAAAGGCGAGAGAGAGAGAAAGAGAGAGAGAGAGAGAGAGAGAGAGAGAGAGAGAGAGAGAGAGAGAGAGAGAGAGAGAGAGAGAGAGAGAGAGAGAGAAGAAAAATGTCTGCTACAAGGCAGGCAGGGGAGAGAGGGAGAGAGTTAGGGGAAGGGCTGGAGGGAAACTGGGGACATCAGTGGTGGGAAAGAAGCACTGGTGATGGAATGAATGTTAAGAGACCGAAATGCAATCAAGAACAACTTTGTAACTGTGTATTTCATGGTAATTCGATTAGAGAATTTATTTATTTAAAAATAGGCATTTCCAGAATTTTTGCTAGGTACTGAGTAGCCAATGCACAGGCCATGATTCAATTTTGGCTCTCCTAGGATTTAGTATAAAGTTCAGTGATGGAGAAACTGAGTTTCATTGTATGGTCAAATTATATCCCCCAAATTTGGAAAATCGGTCACCTGGCACTTTATGGGTCTCTTGCCATATTATTAGACTTGTATTAGATAGAAGTTAAAAATTAAAATGATGAATCATATTGGCAGACAATGTATGCATAAGACACTCACTTTTAAGGAAGTGTACAGCCAGTTGCACAACGAATCATTCAACCTCTGTCTCATGGCTATTGATTTTTGAAGTAGCTCGTTAGATTCATATACTATTACTCATTGTCTTTCCTTTCTTTAAAATTCACAACGATTAAAATTAATAAGCAGAAAAGAAAAGTTATAGGACATTATCAGACACACATTATGTTCTTCGGAATGTGTGTCCAATCATTGAAATGCTATCATGAGAAGCAGAGAATGAACAGGCATTAAAATGTTAGAAGAGGAGTATATTTTTATTTTTATGATATCATTTTTAAATTAGAGAGTGAAATATTGGACCGTATTCTTGAGGAGTAAATTATGTCTACATTAATTCAGGTTTGTCCTGTCAGATGATTGCTGGGTGGATGAAGAATGCGCATAAGATGGATTTTTATTATCTACTAATTAAGCATTTCCTGTGGACAGGACACTTGGCAACACGAAATCCTTTTCATGGTTCATATGCCCACACAATTTCATGCCTGACATGATCGTTTTTCTTTCTGCTTAAGTAATTTATCTGTTATAAGACACACATAATTATGTCCTATACAACAAGTCAAGCCCTCCCAATCTAGATCACAAGGCTTAGATTTAGGCAACAAAGAACATAGTCAATCAAGTCAATTGGAGCCACGAGGCCTATATTTTGGTAATAGATGTTGTTTATACAGCGACACGCCCTGTGACGAATGAGTACTCTCATTCTATGTAATGTATGAGGTGGTCAGTCTGGACCCACAATTTTCCAGGAAATGATATGGAGCAGAAATTTCGGGAAGAGCTCACTGATATTTGCAGTTATTATGGTGATGCTTAAACATGCATAGGACAGATGCAGAAAAAGAAGGACAGATAGATGAATTTGTTTAAAAAATGTTTAATGAGAGGGCCAGAGTGATAGCACAATGTAAGGCATTTGCCCTTGTAAGCAGCCATGTACAGAATGGACCCCCAGTTCGAATCCTGGAATGCCACATGGTTCCCTGAGCCTGCAGGAGTGATTTATGAGTGTATAGAACTAGGAGTAAACCCTGAATACCCGCCGGATGTGACCCAAACCCCCTCAAAAATGTTTAATCAAATAGGGCCCAGGGCTATAATATAGCAGAGAGGGCCTTGGCCTTGAATGTGGCTAAACTGTATTTGATCTTTGGTATCCATATGGTCTCCTAAGCTTGCCCAAAAATGCACACCCTGAGTGCTGAGCTAGGATTAACCCCTGAACATCACAAAATGTGACCTCAAAATAAAACATTAATACATTTTTATTTATAATTTTTTTATTTTATTTATTAATATAAATGAAATTGTATTATATAAAAATGTTTAATAAAATAGAACGTGGGGATCAGAGAGATAGTACAGCAGGTAGGGTGCTTGCCTTGCACATGGTCAACCTGGTCAACCGCCAGCATCTCATAGAATTCTTTGAGCCTATCTGGAGTGGTTCCTGAGGACAGAGAGAGAAGTAACCCTTGATCATTTTGTGACTGAGTCAAAATAAAAAAAAAAAAAAAGCCCACAAATAAAAATTGTAGAATGTAGATGGTAGGCCTTTTTATATTTACTTACATTGTTTTAGGTTTGTAGATGTCTTTTCCTTTTTTGAGGAATATTTACTTGGTTTGAGTATATGCAACCATATTTCTCCAATATGTCATTTTAAGAAGAAAAGAGGGGTTGGAGAAATAGCACAGGAATAGGATGTTTGCCTAGTATGTGGCTGATCCAGGACAAACCTGGGTTCGATCCCCCCAGCGTCCCATATGGTCCCCTAAGCCAGGAGCAATTTCTGAGTGCATAGCCAGGAGTAACCCCTGAGCATCACCGGGTGTGGTCTAAACAAACAAACAAACAAACAAAAAGAAGAAAGAAGAAAAGCTAAAATTGATCTCTAAATATATAGTCTTTAGCTTCAATCTACTGGCTACAATCAGAAAGACTATTTACGGAAGGTTACTTTAAAGAAGTTATCTGGTACTTTGTTTATTAATCTTCTGATAAAGGCTATTTTGACATATATGCAAATGGCAGAAACATTTTACTGCTTCCTAGTGATTTTCAATATCCAACTGATCTAATTTTAGTGATAACTTCTGGAGGTCATTTTTTTAGTAGATCTAAGTGAGAAGCTTTGGTACCACAAAGAGATCTTAGTAGTCCATTCACAGAAAATAGATATTTTCAGGGACTGATCACCAACAGGAAAGAAGTGAGCATATGCTTACAATCCACTGCCCCTTTAGATATAAGGATGATGGGGCCAGAGTGGTGACACAGGTGGTAGAACGTTTGCCTTGCACATGCTAACCTAGGATGGACTGCGGTTCAAACCCCTGGCGTCCCATATGGTCCCCCAAGCCAGGAGCGATTTCTGAGTGCAGAGCCAGGAGTAACCTTTGAGTGCCACTGGATGTGGCTCCCAAACAAAAATATCAACAAAAATAATAAATATAATGTCAATTGTAAGAGTACTAGTTAAGTCCAGAGTCCCATCTTAGATATTGGGATTTCAGAGATGAGATAGATTTATATATATAAAAAAAAAAAAAACCTAACCAAAATGTAATCTTATTCTAAGCAAAATGTTAACTTGGCCATAAGTGAAATGAGTTTATAAATGTCGAATAAATTAAATTTTTAAAATTCTAATCTTTTCTCTTTACCTTTGCCAATTATAGACTTGAATTTGCATGCGTCTTACTTGTATCTGCAAGGTCAAAAAAAAAAGTGAGAATATCCTTGAGATAGGTTCTAATCAAAGCAATTCGGAATTAAAACACCAAGGTTATTTGTGTCTGAAAATGCATAATAATAATTATAATATTCATCATATGAGAGATTTTAATAGAATTAAATTGTGAATTTTCTAATAAAAGTAAAAACAGGTTTTTATTTGGAAATTCTGTTCTATCCCGTGTCTGAGTAGGCCCTTGAAATTCCAAAGTGGATTTTGTGAACAGGTTCTTGAAAGGTCTTTACCTCATTCATTGTAAATTATGGAGCATTACTTAATAGAATATTTAAAAGCTGCTTTTTCAATTAATCTCTTATTTTTCTATGCTGACTACAGAATGTGTTTCTTTCATGCCTGATACCACAGATTCTACTAAGAGCTCTTCTTACTACTGCTGTTTCTTTTCAACTATCTTCAGATTTGCTTCTCCCTAACTTATTTTTCTAGAAGGTCTCAGATTTCAAATTTGTTAATTTTCCTAGCCCTCTTCATCGATACTCTACCAGTGGTCCTCAAACATTTTTTTTGTTTGTTTGTTTTTGTTTTTTTGTTTTTCGGGCCACACCCATTAGATGCTCAGGGGTTACTCCTGGCTACACGCTCAGAAATTGCCCCTGGCTTGGGGGGACCATATGGGACGCCGGGGGATCGAACCGTGGTCCTTTCCTTGGCTAGCACTTGCAAGGCAGACACCTTACCTCTAGCGCCACCTCGCCGGCCCCGGTCCTCAAACTTTTTAAAGAGGGAGTCGGTTCACTGTCCCTCAGACAATTGGAGGCCCGGACTTAGTAAAAACAAAAACCATGAACAAATTTCTATGCACACTGCGTATATTTTATTCTGAAGTGAAGAAACAACATGGAAACAAATACAATATGTGGCCCACGGACCATAGCTTCAGGACCACTACTACCCCAAAGACAAAATTCAAGCTTGACTTATAAGGCCACTTAACTTTGTTTTGTTTTTCTCATTCCTTCTCTTTATTAGTTGATTGTTTTGTTTCCAGAAAGACCAGGTTGCAATAGCTATTTGGTATATAGTGGTGGGAGAAAAAGACATTATTATTATGATAGAAATTCTAAAACTTATAGGAAGATATTAAATATATTTTACTGAGCAATATGCTATCTAAATTAATTTGAAAATTATATTGTAAAGAAATCTGTTCTTACAAGTGGCTCCAAAATTTTATTCAATTCCATCAGGCCTATTATTACGTTTTGTCTTGGCATTTTGGTGGAGTTTGACAAAAGTTACTAGAATTTATATATTAAAACAAATGGAAAAAAATGTAAAGATAAGCCTGACAATTTTTCCCAACAAACAAATAATATATATGCAACTTCAGTAATTAAAGCCCTTTATTTGAGGATGAGTAAAAACACGGAAGAGTGAATAGAATACATAACTACCTGTGCAAGTACCCACACAAATATGGAAGCTAAATTTATAACTTTGATGTTACAACTAATTAGGTTAAATAATAGGCAAGATAACGTAATCTTCAATAAATTATGCAATTACTTAGCTATACAGGAAAGGAAGATTTGAATCCCTATTATTGTACAAATGCATTTATTTCACTTAGATCAAAGGAAATCTATAAAAAGAATATCTTTTTATAGAACATATTTAGGCTGCCAGAAAATGACAAATTTCTTAAATAATCTTTCAAAGCTTAGAGCTATAATTAGAAAGATAAGTCTTTTTTTGCATTAATACTATTAATTTTAGTATATCATGACAGTTCATGGATAAAAAGCTAATGTATAATATGATATTTTGAACACGTGTAACTTAAAACATAGTACTTGGTATAATCAATGAACAAAAATGAAGAAAATTCAAATAAAATATTAGCCAATGGTAAAGAATGAATCTTATTTGTATCACTATTTGTACTGCAATTTGAATAACCGCAAGCATAGAATGCATAATTATTTATGGAGGAGATCTCAAAATAATCTGTTAGTTACAATTTTCATAGTTCAAGTATGTACTATACTGTGTTTAATGAGACCTTTCCAAGAGCACAAGATGGAAGCAGGGAGAAAAGAATAAATTCACGGTGAAGAAATGATATATGCTACTGTAAGGTGATGAAGTCAGCATCAACAATGAGAAGCTGTGTTGTTAATATGTGCCTTTGACATGACTGTAATGAAAATGGTACTTTGCCTCTATTCTGTCTAGAAAACAGAGTCCCAGAGGTAAGAATAAAAGTGATTGTCAGAAAAATTCATTTGAGGGACAATCTTGCAAAATCCCTGACCTATATTCCCTCAAAATGTCAAGATTTGAGGTCCAGTTATAACATGAAGAGCCTAAGGAGGTACAACAAATGAATATAATGTGGTAGAGTGGATAGCATCCTGGATTTGAATAAGGACATTATGTAGAAGGATAGCAAGCTGAATAACACAGGGACTTTCATTAATAATAATGTCTCAATAATACGGGTTCATTAAATGTAACAAATGAATCATGTTAATGTTATTAATAGAAGAAATGGTTCAGGGTATGCTTAGAACTTTGGACTCTTCGCAAGTTTTCTGTAAAATCAGACTTCCAAAATAAAAGCTTTAATAGTTTAAAAAATGTCATTTATTATTTTATTATTCAAATTTATTATAATTTAAGTCACATGGTTACAACTGTGTTTACATCTATGCTTTGGATCTACAGAGTCTTGAACTTTAGATAAAGAAAATAACGTTAACATTAGTCTTGATAAGGATTTGGAAAATCTTGTGTTGTTTCACCCAATTTGACAAACATCTTCCTATTTTTCATAAAGTTGAAGATATTCTTACCTGAGATATAGGTATATTGAAACTGAAGCCTTTGCTCTTAAAGTGACAGACCTATTGGGGGATCGATTTCCAATAATTATGTCCTGTCTTAGTACAAATAAAAATATTTCATTTGTTTGTGATAATCTGTAAAGAAACAATTTTGCTGGTCAGAGAACACATGTGTAAAATTGTTGTAATGCAAAGTTATGAAAACGACACCATTTTCTCTGTTCCTCAAACTGAGTAAATTATAGTAAACAATCAATTGATCATTGAATGACTGTGAAAATGCTTCCAGTGGTATAAATACAGACATACGTGTGAGTACATAAACATATATATAGGTAATCAGTGAAAATAATTTCTGTTCTAAATTACAGCATAAATTCTCAGAATCATGGGAAATATATTTCTCTATTTTATGAACTCAGTTCTGATCTTGAATCTTTTATTTGAATTGATTTTTTGTATTTGGCATAAGTTATAGGTCCAGGTTCATTCTTTTTGCTTGTGGTTTCCCAAGTTTTCCTAGTTTGTTGAAGAAAATATCTTTAGTTTATTTATCTATTTCCTTTTCTCATAGACTACTAGCTATACATAGATCTGAGGATTTGGTTCTGGGAAACTCAATTCTAAACAATTGACCAGTCTATCCATAACCTAGCACCATGTTGTTTTGGTTACTATATATTTGTTATATAATTTCAAGTCAAGAAATCTCTACCTCCCAATTTCTTTTACTTTTTTCCCCCAGAATGGCTTTTGCTATGTGGAATAATTTTTCTAAGTCCTTATAAGTTGATATTTATCATTTGATGGAGATTGCATTGAATTTTTATATTACTTGAGGTATGAAGATCACTTTAACAATTTAATTCTTTCAATTGAAATATTAAATATTATTCTACTGATGTTGTCTTCTGTGTTTTTCATAACTAACTCACATATTTTAAGATAAATGTCTTTTATATGTTTTGTTGATTTGTTGATACTTGATATATTTGTACACTTGTAGAAGTAGATTAGTAGTTTTGATCTCCTTACTTAGTTTGTTATTCACATATTGTAATGCAGTAGTTATAGGGTTATTAACCTTGGAACATTGTATACCTAAAACTCTATTAGTTGCAGCTTTGTAAATCACTGCCCCTACATAAAAATGCATAAAAATGTAAGTCACAATATAACAAAATGTTGATATTTTTAGTAGATTAAAAATTGCAAAAGTAATTTATGGTTGTGTAGGGCTATCCATATGTAGTAAAATTATAGTGAGCCTTGTCATTAGATTAAAATAAAATAAATGGGTTGTTACAGAAGAGAAAAATAAGATTAAAAAGTTATAAAAAGAGCCAGTGCAAATTTTTTACATGAGGAAAGTGACAAATATGTGCAATGTATGATAATCTGATGTTTTATATATTTTCACAAGTAATATTGCTTCTGCCTAAATCTGTTTATAGAAATTATATTAAAAGTACATTAATCATTTTATATTTATCCCCAAAGCTATAGGACCACTCTTGAGCCACTTCCTTGCCCCCAAACAGGAAATGAATCAGGAATCTTAGTTTTGAATAATGATGATGTCCTTATCTGTCTTTAGGCAACTGAGTTATTTTGTCAACCAAGGAAGAAAGAGAGACAAGATGTTTCTAAGTAATCCAGGGAGCAAACTTTGACTGATAACAATTTTAAGATTAAAACTCTCTCTCTGTACTTCAGTGTCTCAGCAGCCTGCCCATGGCAGTCAGACCTCCAGTTAATGGCAAGTTTAAAATGAAAGAAATCTATCCTTAGAAGTGCAAACCTCAGAGCAACAGAAGGGAGAGGCGATTAAGAGAAAAAAAGGAAGCTACTAGTTAGTCTGTTTGAGGGCGCCAGAAAACACATACATGTGTCTTTTACTTCCTGTATATACACGAGCAGGTATTTGTGCTGTATATCATTAATCCATTATCTATTACACAATTATGAATCTTAGAAACTAGATCTCTGTTAAGTCAGTTGGTTTCATTAGATGCTCCTGATTCAGAGAGATTGTTGATTCGATTCCTGTTGTCCATAAAGCTAAGATCCAAAGTGGTTATTTGCTGAATTTCTCATGGACATAGTCTTACAAAAGATCAAGCCTATATACTATAAAAAGCTTTTCTAGACAAATTTTATTGAACAATTAAAAAATTCAGTCATACAAAGTACACCATCCTTCACCAAGCATGTTTCCCATCACCAATATTCCCAGTTCCCCCATACACACTTGCTCCTTTGGGGCAGATATTTTATTTCTCTCTCTCTCTTTCTCTTTCCATTGTTTTTTTTTTCCTTTTTGACACTGTGGTTTGCACTATTGTTAATGAAGTTGTTATGGCAGTTGGGCTTGAGTATGCCCCTGGGATACCCCACTGTAATGACTGTTGAATCTGGACATACCCCATGGGCATTGTAATGTCACTTGTCATGCCAGTAAAAAAAGAAAAAAACTTAAACCTTTAGAATGGGGTCCCAGAATAGTGAACAGAGCAGCACCTGCCCGCTTGTGGGGGGCAGAGATAATATTTAACTAGATATTTACTATTTAGCGTCAAAGAAATGTTGCCTGCTTTGCATATATTTTCTGTTCTATACTATTTGAACTCTGGCTTCCCTTGGCCACCTCTGGCTGGTGAATTTCCATCTAACTCTTTCTCCTTCTCTCTAGAACCCCTGGCCAGCCATTGGCAGCAGGCCTCGGACACTAGGAGGAATATAACGTATACATAATTCTTCTCTCCTTTTTTTCTGTCCCTGGCAGGCAGATGGCCACAAGTTGTCATCTCTAAGTGGGCACGAAGCCCCACAGGCAGCCTGGCCCCATGGGCACCTGTGAACCTTGCAGCACTGGGCCCTGTCAACCTTGGGGATCTGCAGCCTGTAGCCCTGCATCCCTGGCAGCCTTGGGCTTTTGCAGGGTACCGTGCATATTACTTTATCCCCTTTCAGCATCCAGTTCTTATCCACAGTGATTAGTTTCATTGTCATGTTTTCTGTGATTTATGTAGTCACAAAACTATAAAGTCTGGAAATGATACAACCAATTGACTCCGGTGATGCAATAGAAACGGAAAGGAAAGATGGAAAAGATGAAAGAATAACTGAATAATTCTGCATCCTTTTACTTCATTCTCAACTGAATTCTGAAGAGAAATGACCTCATTGCTTTAGAAAGACTTAACGAAAAGATTGCATATTAAGAGGTGTTTTTTGCTCCACTATGGCAGGAATAGAGATAAAAATAAATAGTAACTCAGATGTAGGCTGTGGATTGGAGACAGTGATTCAACATAGATCCCCTGAATATTTGATCTGAGATATTTGATCTTCTGAGAAATGGAATGAAAACCTTCAATGTTTGATGACAGTGCTTTCTACTCATTTAGAGCAGAATCTTCCTTTTCCATCAATGCTTTGTCTTTTTAAGTTTGAGGTGACATTCTAGGTCTCCTTACTCTATATGTGGCAAAGGAAAGTATCAGGGTTTTAGGGAGCCCTACAATTTGCTTTTCCTGATGCTTAAAAAGGATGTAGAGAAGGCTCTCTCTGGATCAGGAAGTGCCCAAATCCAAATTAAATAGATCAACCTACAGTCCCTGTTTTCACATAGAACAGTGAGGTCATGATGAGTCACGGAAAGCATTATTTTAGACTTCAAGCCAGATTCCCCTGACTAACAACTTAATATTTGAATGATTATATTCTCCTATTTTAAAAGTAGAGTTTATGATTGACCCTGCCATACAGACTAGTCAGTATTCAGTGGATTATATATAAAATATTGAAAGGAATGCCTGGAACACAGTTACATGAGAGACAAGCTTATCAGAAAGCTTGTGATAAGACCAGCTTATCACAATATAAAGAAATAAATGAGGAAAAATTATACAGGGAGAAGTTTTATTTTTATTTTTATTTTTTTTATTTTTGGTCACACCTGGTGGTGCTCAGAGGTTACTCCTGGCTCTATGTTCAGAAATTGCTCCTGGCAGGCTCAGGGGACCATATGGGGTGCTGGGATTCAAACCACTGTCCTTCTGCATGCAAGGAAAACACCTTATCTCCATGCTATCTCTCCAGCCCTGAGAGAAGATTTTTCCTAATTTTTTATTAGGATTACTGGTAAATTTTATTATCTCAACTTCACCAGCTCTCAGAACTTTTTCATCTTAAATGCACCACAGTTATAGAGAAAAATGCAATGTCAAAGAGAGACTTGGCCGTTTTTGTGCTTGGCATTTTATTTTTATGCTCTTAATTATGAGCTGATTTTCAAGACAAGTCATACATTGAAATACAAGCCATATGGGGGCCGGGTGGTGGCGCTAAAGGTAAGGTGCCTGTCTTGCCTGTGCTAGCCTTGTACGGACCGCGGTTCGATCCCCCGGTGTCCCATATGGTCCCCCAAGCCAGGAGCAACTTCTGAGCACATAGCCAGGAGTAACCCCTGAGCATTACCGGGTGTGGCCCAAAAAAAATAAAAAAAAAATACAAGCCATATAAAGTCCTTTCCAAATTGTTCTCTCAGTATTAAATGTAGCAATTACCAGAATCTTGGGTGGGAATGGCAGAATTCTAAGTTCAGTGGAAGTGAAGCATCCCTTTGCTCAACTTATATCTATATTAAGAATATTATCTATGAAATCTGTCTATAACCTTTTATTTCCAACTATAAATATGGTGTCTTCAGAATCTGGAACCTCTGACAGCTGGTGGTTTTGAAGCAAATAAAATTCATTTACCCATCAAGGCCAGAGAAATAATGCTGTGATTGTTGCATTGGCCCAATGCTTTTTTTCTCTGCTAATGTCTAACAATGAGTAAGCAAAAAGGCCATTTTTCTTGATACCCACTTACCCACCCACTAAGTGAATATACCCATCAGAAGAACAAATTAAAAAAAAAATTCCTATCTTCCTACTGCTTTTAGGGCATTTTCATTGTGTTGAAAGCTATTGACTTTGATGACCAAGTACTGTGAAGTAAACACTGACTGAGTCTGGCTGGATCTCCCAAGTTTTTATTCCAAAGTTATTATCTGGTGTCCTGAGGCAAGAGTGGCTGCCAGCCTAGATAGCAGCACCTGCACTGTCCTCTGGCGGGTACTTGATTTCCTTGCTGGATCCTCCCCTTAATGAGAACATGCCACATCAACTTCACCCCTCAACCCACCATCTACCAGTGGGTAGGGTTTCCACTGCCTCCAATTAAAATTGAGATTTTTAAAGAGACTCAAGTCTTAAGAGACTGAGGAAGATGTCTTCAAAGCAAAACTTGACAGCATACACGGTCATGTGGGCTCTTCTGGTTCTCCACAATTCATGGAGACATGTTTCTACAGTCAACTTCAGTTTTTGATACCCATTTTCATGGTCTTCCTAGCTGTGAGTGTCTATAGTAATGTGTGTGGTTCTGACTAGAGTTCCATTCAATGTGTCAACTGAATCCATGTCTAAAACACAGTTTGATCCTAGATGGTCTGGACCTACTATTTTAATCATAACTATTATATTTGTAATGTGTATATACCACAAACAAATATCTGAGATTCAGTTCTATTTGTATTTCTTTTGATATAGCAACCCTATAAGGTAGGCATCACAAATCTCCCTATCTGTAGAAGTGGTTCAATAAAACTTTCAAAGATTCCATTGCTAGGAGACAAGTTATGTATCCCTCAAAACCATCAATAGTACCTGCAAAATTCATCACAATCTTTCAAGATTCATTTTTATCCCTGCAAAAAGTTCTAAAAAGCTCAACATTTCTTCCTTCGCCATATTCTTTCTTTTGGACAAAACTCACATTGTTCGATTCAGCTTCAGCTAACTGTAGGAATGCATACGTAAATCACGATATCCCAAACCAGTTCCATTACTTAAAAATTTTGGATTAAGGAACAGACATTAAGTCAATCAGTTCCATTCCTGGAGCCATAAAATCTCATGGATATGGAACTGGAGTCAATATCTTGGGATTTCAAAACCTCAAACCAAGCACATTTTAAGATGGATATCAGACATCATATGTAGCTTTATGACAGTAAATTATGCAGAAGATGATAGCAAAGGGGATTTTAAAGCACTTTTATTAGCACAATGAACTGCTTTAGTTCTCAGATAGAGAAAAATTAATCAGCAGAGAAGTGGTGAAGATATGTGCAGTGACAGAGAGGGACAGAAAACTCCAGGATTCTCTCCATGACTATTTTTCTACCCTCTCAGTACCATCTGCCGTTGGAATCTTTGTTGTGTAGATCTCTTACGTTTCTGTGCATTCTTCTAACAAAGTCCCTTCAAACTTCAACCAGGTGAAATCATTTCTGTTCCTTGTGATCATATGATGCACAATCAAGATACCCAACATAGAATGTGATAAATTGTTTTATTTTAAAGTTATCGCTGAGATTTGGAAAGATAGAACAGTGGGTTGAGTGTATGCCTTGCATACAGCCAACACTAATTTGATCCCACCATCCTATATGGTCCCCCAAACACCACTAGGAATAATTCCTGAGTGCAGAGCCAGGAGTAATACCTGGACTATCCTGGATGTGACCCCAAAACAAAACAAAAACAAACAAACAAGAAATGCTGTCGTGTTATATTTTCCTGGAGATTAGCAGAATTTTATATCTTCAGATTTCAACTTCCATTTTTTTGGTGACCTCTACTTTTTTTGACAACCCTATGTTGTTAGCAACACCCTTCTTCTCAGATTTTAATTGAAGATTGACCAAATTCTTTTCAATCCATTATATTTTGGAAGAATGAGTGCTGAGACCAATAGCAAATTTTATTAAGGATTTGCTTAGCCCTAATTGTGGGCATTAAAATTTTTATTTAGGTAATATTGACTTATAATATTGATAATAGTAAGGGAGGTCATACTTAAAAATATCAACACCGCACCTTCCTACAGACTATAAGTATTGTGTCACCATTATTCCAGTGTTTTCTATCTCTATCCAACAGTGATTTTTTTTAATAATGACAATTTCTCAGTTCTTGTTGCCTTTAGGCATTTGGTGTTTCCTTAATAAATGTCTTTATATCCCCAATGTGAGGGATACCATTCTGTATCTTTCTCTTTCCTATATATATATATATATAATATTTTATATAGTTATATAATAACTTGTAGTTATTATAAATTATATAGTGATGTATAATTTATGGCTATAAATTATATATATTTACATAATAACTATATAATTTCATTCATGTGATGCCAGGGATTGAATTAGTGTTGGCACTCCCAAGGCAGATGTCCTACTCATTGTATTATCTCTATGGGACTCTAAGCTTATTTTTATGTTTATACTTTGATAAATATTTCGTATTTGTACATAGCTGGATTCAAAAAATATCTTGTGTTTATTTGCAATTTCATATCACTAGTGATTTTTCATGTCTTCTTGGGGGATGTTTATTTTCTATCTCCTGCTTTTGATGAGATTATAGAATATTGTGCTGTTGAACTTTGTGAGTGCTCTGCGTACCGTATTTTTCATACCATAAGATGAACCTTTTTCCCTAATAAAAGATGGGGGGAAATGTCTGTGCATCTTTTTTTTTGTCCCCCGATTCACAATACAGACCAGACAAAGGGCCTGTGTTGAGGTGTATATGGGGTGTATTTACTGTACCTCCTCTTTCTATACAGTCAGTGTAAAGAACACAGCCTGTGGTAAAAATTAGGAGGCCTTATCTTTTCTTTTCTTTTTTTATTTTGATTATATATATAAATCCTTCACCAGTGCAACATTCCCATGACCAATATCCCAAGTGTCTGTGCATCTTATGGACTGAATGTTGCCTGGAGTTGAAGCCTGAATGCAGAGGAGGAGAACATACAATAGACATGACATCAGCAATGTTATACCCCCTATATTATGCAGACATACCACATAGGATGAGCAATCAGGTTAATGCACTTTCACTGTCACACATGGAACTTTCATTTAAGACTATTTGATTGCTGCTGAGACTTTATATTTTTATATTAACAAAAAATATTTTAAAATGTTTTTCTATTTTCTGATTTAAAAAAAAGTTAGTTAAATGTGTTTAACCAGCTGTGGACCCTTGTATTGTAAATATACTTTAGCCTCAGAGGATAGTTGTTCCCAGCCACCATCTCCTGACAGCAATCTTGCATTACACCATTGGCTTTAGAATATTTTTTTCTTGTTTTCCTTGTCTAAAAATTATGTGCGTCTTATGGTCAGGTGCATCTTATAGAGCGAAAATTATAATATATTGTATCCTTAATACTTTAATTACTTGTGGAAAGTTGTTATTCCTATTCACTAAAGTGTTTTTATTTTAGCCCCCCCGCCTTTTTTGCCACGCAGAAACTTTTTCATGGAATAGTTCTATTTTTTTAATATTTTATTTTTGTTACTTTTATCTCTGGAGTAAAATATTCCCAGATGCCTCTTAGTTCTGTGTATTGGAAAGTTTTTCCTCTTTCTCTCAATGTATTTGTAAATTTTGGTCTAATATCAAGATTTCTAATTTACTTGGAATTAATATTTGTAAATAATATAGAATACAGGAACAGTTTTCTTACAGGTGGACATTCGTTTGCCCCAGCACCATTTTTTGAGAAAAGACTTTCTATATCACACTTCATATATAGAGATTCTATATATAAAATCTAAAAACTATAAAATGTAAAATCTATAAAATCCATAGAGTAATTTCCCATGATTTGGAGGGCATTTTTTTTGGATTTCTCATGCTGTTTCACTCATCTGAGGTTCTTATTATGGCAGTACCTCACAGTTTTGATTATATTTAAAGTCAAGAAAGATAATGTCCTATCTTCATTTTTCTTAGGATTAGCTTGGTGATTTGGGGAGTTTTATGCAACATTTTAGTAGGGTTTGTTCTGAGTACTTAAAGAATGTCATTAGAATTTTAATGGGAATTTTGAATATGTATAGTACTTTGTTTAAAATGGTCTTTGTACAATATTAATTCTTCTAGTCCATTCTAGAGAAATGGAACATTTCTCCATTAACTGGTATCTTTTATTTCTTTTAATAGTGACTTACAATTTTTGCAGTGTCTTTCATATCTTTTATTGGTTCCTAGGCATTTGATGTTTTGTTGTTTTGGTTTGGTTTTTAGTTTTGGGGCCACACCTGATGAAACCTCAGGGGTTACTTCTGGCTATGCACTCAGAAATTGCCCCTGGTTTGATCAGTTGGCCCTGTGACGGCAAATAGGATCCGTAGCTGCTATTTATCAGCATCCATGCAGATGGCATTCGGAAGAAGCTCTGAGAAATCTTTTGTTGAGACCTGAATTCTGAACAAGTAGGGACACTGTTTTGTAAAGGCCACATGGCAGGCTTCTTCTCAGGTTCTGAGAAGGGAGAAATGCCATTTTTAAGAACCAGATGGTGTAAACCACATGTTAGATCTTCACAAGTGTATTTCCATAAACCCCACCCCAAGCTATATGGCCATACCAAGTAGTCAATCAGGGAAGGGCAAGAGAGCAGTAGGAAGTTACCCCTAGACAATAGCCAATCATTTTAAGGATCATCAGAAATTTGGAACCTCCCTCTATCCTTTTCCTATACTCGCTTCCTTATGACTTTGGGTGGGGCTAATTTCCTTTGGGGGATGTCCCTGGATGGTCAGTGTGGGGTCTTGTTGGCAGATGGATTAATTAAAGTATTAAACTTTATTCCAGTTGTGTGGTCTTGGCCTACTCAGCACCCGAGCAGTTTGAATCCTAGGCAACCATTCCACAATGAATCTTGCAACTAATCGATTCATGCTCTTCTTAATCTTTCTTTTATTTTTATTTATTTATTTATTTATTTATTTATTTATTTAGTTTTGGGGCCACACCCGGTGATGCTCAGGGCTTACTCCTGGCTCTCTGTTCAGAAATTGCTCTTGGTATGCATGGGGGACATATGGGATGCCGGGATTCGAACCATCTTTGGTCCTGGGTTGGCCACTTGCAAGGTAAACGCCCTATATCACTATGCTATCTCTCTAGCCCCTCTTCTTAGTCTTTCTTTCCCCTAACTCACCTAGATGGATGTTTGTTGATTTTTTTCACCCTTCCAGATCTATGGAGTCCTGCTAAAATGGGATTAGAGTTTAACAGTAAACTGAATCTTCATCCCATGGACAGATTTGCCAACTGATTGATAGAAAGATTGGCCAGCTATCATCAGACTAGTGGGAATTTTTAGTGACCATCCCATAAAGAAAGGGGAGTTATGAAGCATCTATTTTCCTTTGTATTTTAATGCATTTTATGATGATTTTTGTGAAAGTATTGCTGGTTGATATCATTCAAATTAATTTCTATTACTTCCAAACCAAGCATGTAATAACAGATATGTGTAGTAAAAGAAACAATTTTGATGTGACAAGATATAGCTGATGTAAATTTGAAAGAAATCATGAATGTATATATATTGAAAAAAGCAATTTACTTTTTAATAATTTTTAAATATATTGAGTCACCATGAGATAAAAAGCTACGGAGTTGTTCATAATTTAATAAATGTTCAAACACCCATCCCTTTACCAGTGTTCACTCCCCCCACTTCCTTCATACCTTCATACAGATTTAATAATATATATTTTTGAATGCTTAATATATGGCATTAGGTGTATGATCATATTTGATTCTCACAATATCATGCCCTAATTCTATTTTTAATTTCATTCTTAGACTGTGTACCAGTAGTTAAAATGTTCAGTAACTTAGCCAAGACATCAAGTTGATTGTACATTAGAACCCAATCTGGCTGGAGTCTGTCTAAGAGATTTTACCTGGAAGTTGTACTATGTTATATGTTATATGAACTATGTTATAAGTAGTAGAGACCATTGTGAACTGACTGTTATGAAGGATGGTGACTTGTGACTCTACAAAGTGTTACTCAAGTGTGACTACATGTGGTACTTGTTGCTTTGTTTGTTGCTTTGATGCTCTTGATTATTCTCACTAGCTGCTTGTGATGCTAAACTCAGAAAGTTTTGCATTTCTGTATTTGATGATTCACTTCCCTGGTTGCAGCTAAAAGGGCTGGAAAAAGAAAACTGCCATATATACAATGAAGCTTCAATTCTAGATGAACTGAATTCAGAATTGAATAATAATGCAAAATTAAAACAGAAAGCAAAGATGTCCAATTGGACTATTTTCTGCCACATGAGAAAGATGACTTAAAAATAAGGCTCAACACAGTGGGTTGGGTGTTTGTTTTGCATATGGCTGATCAGGTTCTATCCTAGGAATTCTATAAGGTCCCCTGAGCCTGCCACAAGTGATCTCTGAGTGGAGAGCCAGAAGTAACCCCTGAGCACAAGAAGATGTAGCCTAACCCCCAAAAAAGAATGTTTAAACTAATTATTTTTAAACTAAAAATTGTTTCAATATGAATTAGAATTTAATCATAATGTATATAGTACATAAATAATAATCATATTTTTATAATTTTTAACTTGATCACTTTTGGTTATAGATTTATATAAATATGAATGACTTCCATATTTGTTAGTAAGTATAAAAATTAAAACATTTATGCCTGCATTATGAATATTGTATACTTTTATAATTTTGTAATATTAATATGTTTGTTATCAGCAATAAACTTGTGATCAGTCAACAACAAAAATAAGGCTCAATGTAGGGTAAGAGTAAAATCTAGAGAGGAGTTTCTGAGCTGTTGCAGGCAACAGCGCTAAAGAGATATTAACACAATAGCTATAGAATGTTTTGCTCTTTTAGTGCTCTCTTCAAACTGTCATTTTAAATATGAATCACTTTAAGGAGTTTGTTCTATATAAATAATTGGTCTGTTCCTTTCGTTCACAGTGAATCACAAAAAATCTTAATAAAACCTTTTAGAACCCCAGAACTAGTAGTATATTCAAATCATACATTTATAGCCGCTGGTATTTAGGAGTCTAAATCACACGGAACAATATTTGTATTTAAGTCTCTAATTAACCTGCTACGGATGTGAAAATTTGCATTCTATTTAACTGTCTGCTATATTATGTGCTTAAATATTTTTAATGCTCTTTATTGACTCTTTTCTCTGCAAGTGTCAGTATTTTAAGCTAAAGGGACTTTAAAGAACTTTAATGTGTGCATTTATTTCTATCCCCAAATAATACTAATTTGGGCACAATCCATCTTAAGATTTTCCTTTTAACTGGTCTCATATTAGATTTTTGAGTCTACATCTTAATATTCTAATACACTAGGTAATTTTTCCACCTCATTATCTATTAGTAGCCTATTTAGTAGACACCCTACCAACAATTTGTCAGATAGTTTAACTTATTCATTATTTATCTCAAAGAGGCAAAGGATCGCAAAGCAATTAGACACCATTTGAATTAAGTAAGTGCCATCCATATATAAATATTTATTTGTAAAAATTGCCATATTAATAACTAATTAAACATGTTAAAATATTGTAAAAATAAATGCCATTATTGGTATATATTATATACATAACACAGTTAAGCCCCTGGACAAACTTTTGTTTTGTTTTGGGGTCACACCTGGTGATGCTCAGGGTTCCTCCTGGCTCTGGGCTCAGAAATCGCTCCTGGCTTAGGGGACCATATGGGACCCCAGAAGATCGAACTGCAGTCCATCCTAGGTCAGCTGCGTGCAAGGCAAACACCCTACCATGGTGCCACTGCTCCTGCATCATGGAAAGACTTTTAATATATAAAATTTCTTGAATAATTCAAAACTACGAGGTAGGCACAATATATATAGACTTCCCAGAATATGTCATTCTTCCATAATACCTTCCAACTTGACCCTTTTTAATTAAGTGATGCAAGCTAAATAGAAGTAAAACATTTTTAGAAATCTGTGAATACTATTGGAGAAAATACTGACTATTGTGCTGTGTCTCATGACTAAGGGCAACACTCAAGTCCCTGGAAAGATTCTTTGTATGGCAGAACACTCTTGGAGCATCCAGTATCCTCCTCTGCTTATAGATCCAGCATTTGTCTTCCAGGCCAGAACAGGCGAATCACATTGCTCTCTCTCTTCTCATAGACTACCTAAAATCTGGGGAAATATGTGACTTCGTATTTTCTCTCAGGAAAACTGGAGGCAAAGAATAATGCCTTTGCCTTCCTGTATGCAGACTTTTTTGTTTGTTTGTTTGTTTGTTTTTGTTTTGGGGCCATACCCGATGACACTTAGGGGTTACTCCAAGATTTGGGGGACCATATGGAACACAAGGGATTGAACCCAGGTCCATCGTAGGTCAACACATGGAAGGCAAACACCCTTCCAAATTTATTTGTTTATTTGTTTACTTATTTATTTATTGGTTTGGGGTCACACCCGGTACACTCATGGGTTACTCCTGGCTCTGCACTCAGAATTAGCTTCTAGTTGGGGGGCAATATGGGAGACCGGGGATCAAATCACGGTTCACTCTGGGTCAGCAGCAAGCAAGGCAAATGCCCTACCACTGCACCACCGCTCCAGCCCCTATTTATTTATTTTTGAATGCAGAAGTATTTTTGTCCGGGGCCGGCGAGGTGGTGCTAGAAGTAAGGTGTCTGCTTTACAAGCGCTAGCCAAGGAAAGGACCACGGTTTGATCCCCCGGCGTCCCATATGGTCCCCCCAAGCCAGGGGCAATTTCTGAGCGCATAGCCAGGAGTAAGCCCTGAGCATCAAAAGGGTGTGGCCCGAAAAACCAAAAAAAAAAAAAAAAAAGAAATATTTTTGTCCAAGACTGAACTCAGACATTACATGTTTATATTTTATTCTATATGGAACCTTCTAAGTCTAGACATGGCTTATGGTCTTTGTTTAAAGCCATTGTCTATGAAACCGTGTATGTCCTAATAAATAGAGTGAGACATGGCCTGCTGTCAATGTCAAGAAAACTTCTAACGGCCTTTCATATGACATTAACACATTACCTGAAAACTGAATAATCAGTGAATTTATTTGTTGAATTTACTCTGGCAAATGTCTCCAACTAAATATTTTTCTAATTAGCCCTTTAATCTTTCTCTCTTTCTCTCTCCTTCTCTCACTTTCACAGAAATGCAGTTACACATTAGCTTTTTTGAAATGTATTTTTTAATTTTATTAAAATGCAAGATACTGTAATTTTAAAAATTGTTCATTTGGGCTGGAGAATTAGTGCAGCAGTAGGGCATTTGCCTTGCAGGCAGCTGACTCAGGATGGACCTCGATTCAATCTTCAGCATCCCATCTGGTTCCTCAAGCTAGGAGTAATTTTTGAGCACAGAGCCAGGAGAAACCCCTGGGCATCACTGGTTGTGACTCAAAACCCCCAAAAACTGTTCAAAAGAGTTGTTTCAGGTATATAATAGTCCAATCAATCACATCGCCAATGTCCAATGTTCACTTCTGTCCAGTTATGTCCCCAGGTCCCATCTCATCTCTAGGCTGCCCCTTGACAAGCATATAACAATTTTATTTTATATTACTTGCTCCAATAAAACTTATAGGAATGACAAAAGAGATTATCAGAAATTAAATCAATAAAAGTGAACTTGTGATGACTCATTCTACGTGATTTAAATCTATGTAAATAAATAATATATATAACTATATAGAATTAAAACAATATAGTATTCTTCCTATTTAAATGACTAAGTTTTCAATTCTGGCATTTAATATATATTGCATTAATTTTTTTTGGTTTTGGGTCTTATTGGAATAATTGTCATTTTTACATGAATTAAACTTAAAAAAATTCTGCGCCAATATAGTTTAGAATTTTCATGAAATTGGTGAAAGGACTACAAATGTAAATTTTAGTAAGAGTCAAGAAACTTAGAAAAATTAGGGGCCGGGAAGGTGGCGCTAGAGGTAAGGTGTCTGCCTTACAAGCGCTAGCGTAGGACGGACCTCGGTTCGATCCCCCGGCGTCCCATATGGTCTCCCCAAGCCAGGGGCGATTTCTGAGCTCATAGCCAGGAGTAACCCCTGAGCGTCAAACGGGTGTGGCCCCAAAAAATAAAAACCAAAAAAAAAAAAGAAACTTAGAAAAATTAAATGAAAAATATGTATAGACCTATATAAATACAAAGTATTCTAGCAAAAGAGAGTATTGGTTTTTAACAGGAAATATAGATACTGCTTAACTATCTGCATTAATAAGTAAAAGATTGCAATAAAAGTCTCTGGAAGTAAGAAAGAACTAATCAGCTATAGAACAATGAATATAAATGAAACAATGTATAGGATCCCTTAGTAAGCTAGCAATAAACATACCTTTCTTAATCTTGTAGAGGACAACCATATCCACCAAAATTGAGTGCCAAACTCAGTGCCACATACAGGGAAATGTCTCTTGTTTTTTACAGAAGTCCTCTTATAGCTATTGAAAAACTGGTTTCAAGCTATAAATTCTCAAAGCTATTTCTCTATAAAGTTCTGTATTGTTCTTTCAAATCTGAATGATGACCTAACTGCATAGATTTTCTTAATTTTTTAATTTTTTTTATTTTTATTTTTTTAATATAATTTTTATTTTGATCATAGTGGCTTACATATTGTTGACAATAATATTTTAGGTACATATTTACATAAAATCAGGGGGGATTCCCATCACCGGTTTGTCTTCCCTACTCCTCCTTTTTTGTCCTACCTTCTATATCCTCTTCCCTCACCCCCAGTGCTACTAGAATATGTGGTCCCCTCTGTACCTATCCTATTACTTCGTAGTCTTACACCTGTTTGGTCCTGATGCCTCCTTTATTTCACCCTCTGATTGGGGGGCAGGACTAGCTAGTTCAAGTTATGTGGTTTTGTTTGAAGAGGAGAAAAATAATAAACTGGGGTAAAAGTCTAATACGCCGGGAATAAGCAGAATGCTTTTAGAGGCTCTCGCCATCGGTTTGAGAGACGAAGGAGAAAAAAAAAAAGGTGAAGCAGTCCACCCCTACAAAATGAAGTGTCAAATATCTATTAAGAGTTCCAACCATAAAGCTAAGCACCCCAAAAACAGAACAAAACAAACAAACAAAAAAAATGTCGTGGTCTTGAGAAAGGCATCATGGCAGAGACAATGAAGAGGGAAAAGAAGGGGCCTGAGAGATCACATGGAGGCAAGGCGTCTGCCTTTCATGTAGGAAGTCATCGGCTCGAATCTCTGCGCCCCACATGGTCCCTCATGCCCGCCAGGGGCAATCTCTGAGCCCGGAGCCAGGCATAATCCCTGAGCACTGCCGGGTGCCTCCCAGAAATCTGAAAAGAAGAAAAAAAAGAGAAAAAGAAAAAAAAAAGGAGAAAAAAAGATAAGTGGGGGGCAATAACTTCAATAACCACACTAAAACAAAGAAATCGACCAAAAATAGATAGGTAAATAAAAATAATAATAGTAGTACATGAGGATAAAATGTAATATATGAAAAATAAACAATGTGTTGTTTTTTTTTTCCCTCCTGCCCAGGCACAGTAAATATTGGGGTCATTCAAAAAGGGATTCACATGGCCTAAGATATCTGGGATTTCTCCGCCCTTGGAGTACATTGTCATGGGATCAACTATAGACTCTGTTCATGATCCTTTATCTCCCGGTGGTGCATTTGTGGAGTTTGGGAGGCTTCTGCTCCATCCTGGGTGTTATAGTGAGACCTCTGTATTTAGAAATCTCAGTATCTGCACAGTTACAAGGGTGGAACTTATGATGAAGTCAGTCTTTGTGGTTGTAGAAGTTCTGTTCCCCCTGTGTCACTTCAGTCCATCTTCTGTGGTTGGTGGTCTTGGTCTTGGCACTAGCCCTGGGATGGCACCTAGGTTAGAGCCTTTCCTTGCGTTCCCAGAAGCCCCATTCCGTTACAGTTGTCTCTGCCAGACCTTTGGAACTGGGGATCATGGTTGTTGTGCAGGTCGTAGCTCAAACCCTAGGCTAGGGCTTTTTTATTGGACCCAAGATATATACAGTCTGGTCATGGTTCTAGCAGCCAGTGCTCTGTAAATCGCATTTTTGGCTTCTGGACCTACCAGTGGGTGACAAATCTTCTGATTTTGTCTTATCGGTGGCTGGTAGGGCAGGATAACCTGCTCTTAAATCAAGTTGTTCCCCTTTTTCTCGGTGTCAGGATATCGTATTAGAACTGGCACTCGTTGGTGTTCCAGCAGTAATAAGGTTGTTCCGGATGGAGTTTGTTACCTGCAGCTGCTGTGAAGGTCTGTGCCATTTCTGTGACAGGGATCCAGGGATCAAGGTTGGATGGATGGGATCTAATCTCCTGAGGTCTAGGTTGATGCCACATGACATATTTTCAAGGTAGGAGTTATCCCTGTATTGTAAACAACTCTGAGTTTCTATCTCTAGTAGATAAAAGCTCTTTTTTTTGTGTGAAAGCTTTCCCCTTTTTTTTAGTGTGCCTTTGCAGAGAGAAATGGTGCTATGTTATATTGCTGGTGCCTTTGGGGGTGGACAGAGAGAAAAACAAAAACAGGTCACATACCCAAAAAAGATTAGAAAAAAATAGGATTAAAAATGTATGTGCTCACATATGTATATGTGGACACGAAAGTTAAAAAATGAATTAACGGAGTATTTAAAGGACCAAAGAGGTGCAAAAGACTACCTTATATTTAGGGAAAGGCAGGTAAAGAGGAGGTGTAATACAGGTCTTATGTTTATGTTGGGAGTATAGGTTTTCCCGTTGTCTTTTGGGTTTTTCTTGTAGTGTGTGGGTTTCCAGGTACCTTTCCATCACACCCCCTGACCTCCTTCAGGTTTGTGAAAGATTTGCGGCAGGGAGGTCTTGGGAAGAGTTCTTGTATTGGGTCTACATTTGGAGCTAAGTCCGGTTTCAGGTAACAGTCCTCCTTAGGGGGAGATGGTAGGGAGTGCCGCGCAGCATGGGTCCGCAGGGGAGTTAGTTGCCTTTTCTTGCAGGAGACGAAGTGTGGGTTTGACTGGGTGTCTCTTCGTTTGGGTACTGGGTACTGGTTCATTGGGGTAGGAGGTCAATCTTGATGCCTAATAGATTAAGGACTGAGGGTGAAGAGTGTTAATACAGTGGGAGGTATGGATGGGAATGAGGGATGAGGGTGTATTTGGATTTCCAAAGGGGGGAAAGGGGAAGGTATATGGTAGGGGTAGAAAGGGAGAAACGAGAAAATACGTTGGAAAGGAAGGGGAAAGAGGGGAAAAAAAGTAGAGAGAGGAGTGGAGAAGAAATGATAAAAAGAGAAAGTAGTGAGAAGAGAGGAGAGAATAGCAAGGGAATGTGGGTTTGCTTGAGTGTGTTCAATGAGTATAGTCTGTAGTTTAAGTCCATATGTCACGGGTACTGCTTCGGTGGTCTGACTGGCCATGTGCTTCGATTCCTAAAAGAAGGTATAACCTTGAAAAAAAAGTGTATGTTAAAGAGTTTTCTCGGACCATCTCGTAGTGCCAACTAGGAATGATATCTCATGTGGTATCCCGAGCTGCCATCTTGGTTTATCCACCCTTTGTATCCAAGGATGTCTGCGGACAGAAAAGCTGAGAGGTTATTTTAAATATAGTAAGATAAGGCATTAAAACATGATGTTATGGGATGATTCCATTGGAGTCAGTGATTTCCAGTGGTATTCTTTACCTGTGATCCTGATTACGATCACCAAGGGATTATTGTGGGCCTTTGTCGTAGAAGGCTGATTACATACCTGTTCTCCCTATGCTGTTATTTCTGGTGCTGCTGTTTTCTTTGTGGTATAGTGCGGTCAAGAGTTTGCGTTGTCTCTTTTTTCATGTATTTTGGGCACTGCACTCGAGTATATGTTGGCTATTACAGTGGCAAGGACAAGATAACAAGATGAAGCTATGTTTGATTTATTTGCCTCACCGTTAGGTCCATAAAATGCTGGATAAGGAGGGGCACAAGGAGGGGGCCCAAGTGCATAGGTTGCAGGACCAGGTCCTGGAAATAAAATATTAAGCCAGGTCCCACCAAGGCACGTCCTTCACAGAAAGCCATGGGCTTTTTCTTATCTCTATGCCCTTGATATCGTTTTCTTGCCTAATTGCTATGGCAAGTAACTCTAGTACTATAGTGAATAGGAGCTGTGAGAGTAGGAAACCTTTCTTGTGCCTGATCTGAGAAAGAAGTCTTTTATTTTTTTCTCCATTGAGTATAATGTTTGCTATGAGCTTGCAGTAGATGGTTTTGACAACAAACATAAAAGGAAATTTTCTTCTGTTCCCACTTTGTTGATAGTTTTTTTTTTTTATCAAGAATGGAAGCTGGACTTATCAAATTCTTTCTTTGTATTTATAAATGCAGTCACATAATTTTTAAATTTTATTTATATGATGCATTATGTGTTACACCCCCCCCATTTTTTCTTCATAACCTTACCTGCTCTTAAGACCAGCCCGTTTCTGGGAGGGGTCTTTGGTAGGTAACAAAAGGTTTATCCTAGGGGCAGGAAGAAGAAGAGAAAGGATGGATTGGGAGACTGGGAGAGGTTCAGTAAGGAAGGAGGTGCTGGAGGATAGATGGCTGAAAGGGGCTTAATGAAGGGTCAGTGATAAAGATGGCTTGAAAGGTTTTAAAGCTTAGGATCCACACAGGTTGGTTAGGGCCTTGAATAAAGCTGCTATTTCCTGAAACCTGACTGATGTGAGTCTTCCTCGCCGAAACCCTGAACCCTTAGACACGCCGGCTGGAGGAGGTTGCAGACACTTGGCCCTAGATGGAGGAGAAAGACCTCTCCAATCACTATCCACCCAACTAACTCCATCCAGCCCCACCCAGTCCGTTAATTCAACATTATGTTGATTGACTTGCATATGTTAAATTATTCTTGCATCCCTGAGATGAAGTCAAAGTGTATGATCTATTGATGCATTGTTGGATTTTATTTACTAGAATTTTGTTAAGGTTTTTTGCATGCACATTCATCAAAGATATCAGACAGTAACTTCCTTCGTCCCCAGTTTTTTTTCCTCCCTTCCCCTCCCTCCCTTTCTCCCTTCCTTCCTCCCGTCCTTCCTTTCTACCTTCCTTCCTAACTCCCTCCCTCTTCCTTCCCCCTCCCTCCCTTCCTTCCTCCCATCCTTCCTTACTACCTTTCTTCCTAAATCCCTCCCACTTTCTTCCCCCTCCCTCCCTCCCTTCCTTTCTTCCTAACTTCCTATATCCTTCCTTCTCACTTCCTTCCTTTCTCCCTCCTGTCCTCCCTTCCTTCCTCCGGTCCTCCCTCCCTCCCTCCCTTCCTTCCATCCTAATTCCCTTTCTCTTCCTTCATTCCTCCCTTGCTCCCTTCCTTTTTTCTTCCTCTCTCCTTCCCTCCCTCCCTTCCTTTCTCCTGTCCTTCCTTCCTACCTTCCTAACTCTTTCCCTCTTCTTTCCCCTCCCTCCCTCCTTCCCTCCCTCCCTCCCTCCCTTTCTTCCTCCCTCCTTTTCTTCCTTACTCCCTTTCTTCCTCCCTCCCTCCCTTCTTTACTTTCTACCTTCCTTCCTCTTTTCCTTCCTCCCTTCCTTTCTTCCTCCCTTCCTTCCTTCCTTTCTTCCTTCCTCCTTCCCTTTTTTCCTTCCTCCCTCTTTTCCTCCCTCCCTCCCTTCTTTCATTCCTAATCTTTCCCTCCTTCCTCCCTCCCTTTCCTAATCTTTCCCTCTCTTCCTCCCTTTCTTCCTTCCTCCCTCTCTCCTCTCTTCCTCCATCCCTTCCTTCCTCCTTTCCTTTCTTATTCCCACCCTCCTTTTTTCTCATTCTCTTCCTTCATCCCTTCCTTCCTTCCTCCTCCTTCCTTCCTCTCTTCCTTCCTCTCTTCCTTCCTTCCTTCCTTCCTTCCTTCCTTCCTTCCTTCCTTCCTTCCTTCCTTCCTTCCTTCCTTCCTTCCTTCCTTCCTTCCTTCCTTCCTTCCTTTCTATTTTTTGGTGTCTCTGTATTGTTTTGGTATCAGGGTGATATTAGCTTTGTAGAAACTGTTTGGGAGTGTTTCTGTTTCTTCAATTTTCTGGTAAAGTCTGAAAAGGTCCTTTTTAAAGGCTTAAAGAATTAATTAGTGAATTAATCTGATCTCTGGGTTTTGGTTTTGGGGAAAACTATTGATTACCAGTTCAACTTCCTCAATAGTGACAGGCCTGTTCAACTATTTCAGGTCACCTTGACCATCTTGGGAAGTTATAGAATTATAATTTCTATAGACTTATAGGAGTGTAAGAATTTATGTTTTTCTTCTAGATTCTTTCATTTTTGTAATATAATTATTCTCAAAATAATCTCTGATTACTTTTTTTTTAATTTCTGTGGTGACTGTGGTGGCATTTCCCCTTTTACTTCTGATTCAATTTATTAGGTTTCTCTTTCTTTTTTGTACACCTTGTTAATGGGTTTATATATCATGTTTAATTTTCCAAACAACCAGTGCTTAATTTTTTTAATCTTTTGGATTTTTTATCTCGTTTTATTCATTTCTGCTCTAAGTTTTATTATTTATTTCTTCCTTCCTGCTCTGGGCTCTTTTGTTGGTTTTCCCATATCTCAAGCTGGATGAGCAGCTTATTTATGTGGATCTTTTTCTCTTTTATGATGAATGCTTGCAGAACAATAAACTTCTCTTAATGTTACTTGATGAACAGAAATATAAACATCCTCAAAAAATACTAGCAAATTAAATCCAACAATGCATCAAAAAGATTATACATCATGACAAAGTAGGATTCAAGGATGGCTTAATATATGCAAGTCAATAAAATATCACAGTAATAAATTGATAGATTTTTTTTTGGTGAGGTGTTAGTTTTTTTGAGTTTTCAACACTTTTCTGGTTCATTTGAAAGACCTGGTGTCCATGTTATAGGTTTTCCTTTTTATGAAAATTCCTTTATTGATCGGACTGTTTTCAATATTTTGTCTCTATGTTTGGCTCTTGTATTTTGGGTACAATATACCTTAGAGTTTTCCTAGGTAAGTCTAAGGACCCTATGGGCCTCTAGAATCCTGTATTCCTCAAATCTGAAAGATTATTATTGATGATTTCTTTATTTTTTTCATCAGATTTGCCTTTCTATTCTTTAAAGACTCCAATAAATCTTATATTCTAACTCTTGAACTCATGCCATAGTTCTCTGGTATGCTGTTCATTCCTTTTCAGACGACCTTGTGGTTACTAGAAGTTTTCTCCTTTTCATCTTGGAGATATTGGATCTTGTGATAAGATGCTGTTCAGATTTTCTATTCAGACTTTTATATTACCTCACATATTCTTCACTTCCAATTGTACTAGTTTTCACATTTGACCCTTACATTGTCTTGTGCTTTGGTGACAACCTTTATCATATTTTGTTCAAACTCATTGAATATCCTCCTCATCGTGGTGTTACTAAAGTCATAGTTCCAGAATTTGCTAAGCTGCTTGATGTTGTTTGTGACTCAGATGATACAGATGTTACTCACAGAACTTGGTAGGCTTCTAAGCGCTCTTTTTCCATTGGTTATCTAAAATTGTTATGCTGTGTATATAGGCCACTGGGGAGAGACTGTAAAATAAAGCAGGGACTTTCTCTCTTTCATCTTGCCTGCTTCACCAAATGACAAGAAGTAAAACTGGACAGCTTGTAAGTTGCTGAATATATATGCCATAGATCTTATGCAGCTGCATAAGCAAAGCCAAGATTTTGGGCATGGGCAATCATGGTACAGGTCATGTGTAGAAGTTGCTGAGACCAAGCTGGAAGAAAGGAGCTCTGCTTCATATTCTGTACTAGGCCCAGTCATGCCAGCTTGGAACTAGAATCATAGTTTTTATTTTATTTTTTTTCTAAAACTTCCTTAATATCTTTAAATGAGCCTTTAAAAGCCTTTAATAAGCTTTACAGAAGAAACAAACAAACAAACAAAACTATTGCATGTTCATTCAGAATGTAGGTGAGAATATGAGTCAGAAAACTAGCACAAAGAATAAAATGAGGTTAGATTTGTCCTCATGTGCCTTTTTCTTTTGAATTATGAGTTTTCAATATGGGCTCTGATATCGAGAAGATCAGTGCATTTCTTACATGGGAAGCTAACAGCCTGAGTCTGTTCTTTCTATAAGAGGACTCAGATGCTTAAAAGGTACAAATCAATAATGTAATTAATAAGAATTGCTTTCATTTAAGAAATTATAAAAGGATGCGTCTTACAATTTTGACATTTCCAGAAAGTCAAGTCATCTGATTAAATCTTTGGTAATGCTATAGCTGACAAGAAGACAAATTTTCTCTTCCAGGACATGTTTTATTACAGAAACAATACAATATTTTTACTTTTCTTTCCCCCCAAAAAACAACTATTCTATCTATAGCTCGGAAAACATCAATGCCAGGAACTTTCCCTGATGTGTTTTATAGTCATAAAATATTACCATTTAAATTGTTACAGAGAGGTTATTCTGATGGAATAAGTCTGAAAAATGTCAAGAAATAATGTAGTTAATAACATCATGTAGATTTGTTAGCTATGATTATTGAAAATACACATCCCAGTTTAGGCTTTTGAAAATTCATGGATGGAATTAGCATCAGAGACAAAAGTACCAAGGTCTAAGAGCAAAACAATGGCCCTTCTCAGCCTTTATCTGGGATAGGAGGGCACGAATGATGTGATGGCTGTGGCAGATTTGATGTTTTATTTGAATCTATTGAAAAATGTCAATTCCCTGCAATTAAATAGTTTCTAAATGCCTTGATGGGCTTTCCACCTAGATTTTATTGTCCTGTTAATAATGGAGGCACATTTGAATATGATAAAGAGATGTGATTAGTTTATACTGAGGAGTGATTCTTTGATTCTTCTAAAAGAAGTTGGGAATCAGATGGTTCTCCAGATTAAAATCGGGAATCTTAATAGTAGACACTGGAAAATAAGATACTAGATCCTAACATCTATAGCTTATTACATAGTGGTTTATCCATATACATAAGAAATATCAGTTTATTTAGTTTTTTGGGTCACACCCGGCAGCACTCAGGAGTTGCTCCTGGCTTTATGCTCAGAAATCGCCCCTGGCAGGCACAGGGGACCATGTGGGATGCCGGGATTTGAACCACCCTCCTTCTGCATGCAAGGCAAATGCCTTACCTTCATGCTAACTCTCCGGCACCATCAGTTTGTTTAATCTTTACAAAATCACTATGAAAGTGTTTCTATAATTATCCTCATTATACAGATTAGAGTGCAGACGGGAAGAGTTGGTCTTACATATCAGAACTTTCTATCTGCGGGGCTACACTTTGACAGCTTCTTGTACATGATCCTGAGGTAATCACCACCTTCTCCTCTTCAGTGTACTGCCCTCTGGTATTTGAATTCTCAGTCCAAAGGTGAACATGTTTGCCGCACCGGCTTTTAAAATAGCAATTGAAATATTTAAAAAAAAATCTAAGTTATGTAAGAGCACTAAATTAGCAATTTTCTAAAGGATTCTAAAGTTGAGCAACACATATACAATATGATATTTCATGGAATAGAACCTACTATTTATATTAAATTAGATATTCCTCTGTTCTCACTGTGTGCAAAGTGTGTTGGCACTACAGACAATGTCTTGGATTGGACACTCTAGCTTGCCTGGAGCCTAGAGTTGGTCTTATGTCAGGAAACTTCAGGAGTAGGGTCTCCTTGTATTTAGGCCACAGTTATTCCTTTCCATGCCCCTCATATTTTGGTGGGTCTATGCAAACAACAATTGCCACTCTAACACCATTTTTACTGTGCTCCTTTGACTCTATTCCTTAAAAAAAACCACTTAAAATTTGAGGTTAACTTAAGCTAATATGCATGTACATAGAAATGTAAAAAATACTATGCCTCTAATGTTTAAGGAGTTACGTAAGTTTTATGGCTTTAGATTGCCTTGTGTGCTGTTAAGAAATATTATAATATGTTACAATCTGGGGACTTGAGGGACAAAGTAATTGTACATGGATTCTGTTTTATTTATCTTAATCTTCTTTGGCTGAAAGTTCAAAGTAAGATATCAGCAAGGGGACTTCTTCTGAGAATTATGTTATGGGTGATTGTCCTTCCACTGTAACTTGACCTTGTCCTCTTTCTTTGCTTCTTTGTTCTCATAAGTAAAAATAAAATAAAAAAAAGATATTTCTCTGTTCTCATTATTATTCTTTTATTTTTATTATTTTTGGTATCATGCTTTTATTTTTTTCACAGTTATCTTTATTCTTCAAATTCCCATTATAGTAACTTCTCCAAAACCCTAGTGCCTCTGGTTCAGAGAGTTTTTATCATACAATTCTTTGAATCCTTCACCTTGTATCATCATCATTGTTATTATTATCAAATACTATTTTGATCTCTGTATTGAAAACCCCATTATAAGCCATTCTTCAATTTTCAACATATTCTGATACTGTTACTCCTGTCTACAATGGTCGAGCTTTGCAAGGTAGGGTTTTCCCTGATGCTAGAAACAGTAGATTTAATTTTGTTTTATCAGTAGTTTGTATTGGTAATATTTGGGAAGACAGTTTTGGATGATGCCTGGTGATTGACAGGAGTGTTAAAGTACGTAGTTACTACTGGGATCTAGTAAGACAGGCCAGCAAAGCTATTCCAAATCCTACAATTTTCAAAAAAGACTCAACTATAAAGAATAATTAAACTAAAAAAATGCTCCTGCTGAGGCAGGGTTAAGAGGGAATCCAGAGACAATGGTGAAAGGAAGTTAATGCTGGTGGTGAGATTAGTGCTGTAGCATTGTATACCTAAAATCCTATTATGAACCAACTTTGCAAATTACAGTGCTTAATTAAAAATTAAAATGCAAAATAATTATTTTTTCCTAAAATGCCCCTCTTAATAAGGATAAGAATTTCTGTCCTTATAAAAATTCATGACACTTAAGATTAGCCCAAATGACTCAGCTGTATTTTAGGTTAACTCTGTGACTATCTGCTTTCCTGAGTGCTTTCGTGTTTACAAATTATAGGTGACTCATTTTAAGTATTTCATGTGTCTCAGTCCTTCTCAGAGAATCTTGAATGACTCAACACAATCTTTGAAGTTGGTGAGACATCTAGGATGTTAACACAACACCTGAATGCTAATCCCTGATATCTTACTAAGGGCCCTGTTCTATATCATAAGACATGAGTTTTAGAATCTCTGATTTTCACAATTCCTAATCTCTTTAGTACTTTAAAATGCTTTATTTCCATGACTTAACTGTGTTTAGTGCTCAAAAAGTGGGACTTTTAGTACTTTCTGGATAGATAAAAATATACTCAGACTCTCCTGAGAGCAAGTAACTCTATTGATGCTGAGAACAAACAAACAACAAACAAACAACAACAACAAAAATCCTAGAATGTCCTGTGACTCTAAACTATGTTTGTTCATGTTTGTGGCCTGAGTTTGTATTTATTTTAGGTCAGGGTTCTAACCCTGAAATTATTAATAGCCCTATCACTCACAAAAAACATAATCAAAAAAGACAGTTCAATATGCAAACTCTCAAATCAGTTCCATCCTAGTCAACATACGAAGAATTTACCTCTTACTTTGGTTGCAGTTAATAGAATAGTCAATACAAAGGTAAATAGTTTGCTTTTTACTCTGCCTATGATTTCTTATTCTCCTTTGCTGGCTAGACCTAGTTCTTCTCTTGGAACTCAGCAATTTTGAACACATATTTGTTGCAGTTCCAATTTTTTTCCTCTTTGGTTATGTGATAGGCAGCAATAAAATATAAAATAAAATAGCTTTTGCAAGCTGCCTGGAGCTATTTCATTCTCTAGGAGGTGATAAAGATTTCATATTAAAAAAATAAAATATTTTTTTCTAGAAAACATGGGGTTTAATGGGGTTTGATTATGCCACAATAAACAGACAGGTTGTTTTGGAAACAAAGTAGAGACAATGAGAGACTAAACTGTTCTGTAGTGTCAACTTAGTTCTGATCTCCCTGAGTAAGGAAATTGTGACAATATTAGTTGACTTTGGTTACCTATTGAGCAGAATAAAGGTAAGATTTGAGGATGGGAGAGAAAAATCAGTGATTTGTATGTAAGTAGGCAGTAGAGAAATAGTGTCATTAGGGTGAATGAGACCTAAGGTCTTTCTGAAAAGACATGATGAAGGAGAGAACAGATTGAGAAAAAAAATTGTGTGTGTGTGTGTGTGTGTGTGTGTGTGTGTGTGAGTTAATGGGATAATGGATATGCATTGAGCTGACAAGGGCTTCTCAATCTCCTTTTCTTCTAATTCTATAATTCAATAAATTTTGAACTTTGTTGCAAGCTAATAATAAATGTAGGGATACCTCAAAAATTAAAAAAAATCTTTAATTGTTCTTTAAAATTACTCAGCACCCTCTGTAACAAACAGAAAGGACCCCCTCAGTTATTATTGTGTTCCCCTCTCACTGAGTGGTTTAAGCAACTCTAAGAAACTTAGGAGAAACTTGGTGATACTAAAAATGCTTTTCAAGGCTGGAGAGATAGCATAGAGGTAAGACCTTGTGTGCAGAAGAATGGTGGTTCGAATCCTGGCATCCCGTATGATGCCCCAACCCTGCCAGGAGTGATTTCTGAACATAGACCCAGGAGTAACCCCTGAGCGCTGCTGGGTGTGACCCCCCAAAAAAAAATAAAAAAATGCTTTTCAAAGTATGATTTATTGACTGAAAGCATTAGCCTTCCCCAGAACTTGCTAGGAATATTTCTCATCTTTATTGAAGAACTGTTGTATAAATACATATCTAAAGTGATTTGTATATATTTATATATACAAATATATAAATATAAACACATAAATAGGTGATTTATGTGAGTATAAAAAGTAGTATCTAGTCAAGGTTTCTTTAAATTTTTCCCACTTGTGACTTGTTTTCAGCTAATAAAGAAATACAATATTATAACTCCTTGCCTTGCACGCAGCTAATTCAGGACAGATGGTGGTTCGAATCTTGGCATCCCATATGGTCTTCATGTCTGCCAGGAGTGATTTCTGAGCACAGAGCCAGGTGTAGCCCCTAAGCCCCCCCTCCAAAAAAAAAGTGAATAAGTAGATTGTTATACAGTTATTGAACTCAAATAACAGATTGCTATTTCCTGCAAAAATTTACTTCACTGTTGGGCTGAGTCTAGGAAAGAATAAGAAGTAGTTGTCCTCGAGGAGTTTAATGTTCATTTAGAACCAAAAAGTTTTCAGATGGGAAACAATTAGAGAATATCAGAGCACAGTCCACATGCCACTGTGCTGATTGTATGTGTTCCAAAATGATGAATAATAAAGCAGATATGATATTGGAATTGAAAAGGAACAGAAAAATTGATTAGATCTGAATGGCCTTGAATTAATTAGGGCATGTCTCAGATGTGGTTCATAAAGACAAATCTGAGGTGTGAAGTGTTTCTTTGTTCCCACAAGGGGTTTTATAATGGTAAAGGAGAAATGGAATATACTCAGACAAATGGTTAAAAGGTTCTTAGCAAAGCTGATAAATGCATCAGCACATGTGTTTTTATGGCAAGTAAATCAGGCTGTAAATCAAGGAATAAAAGATAAAACGGAACATTCTAGCATTACAGTGTGGCAAGAAATACCTGAACAGCTTTGGATGAGATCATTGATAGCAGAATGGTGCATTAAACACCTACATTAGAATTAGTTGTAGCAAACCTCATTTTTTTTCACGTTAAATGCTAATTTAATCAGAATAAGGCAGAAACAAATTCACAGTCCCTATGAAATTTGTTTCTGTTTTCCTTGTGAGCTTTTTGTAAGCATTGAATTTCATAGTTTGGTGTCAAGTTTGTTATTCAAAGAATATTCCTAAGAAAACCTAAGAATGCATTTTATTCTCTGAGAATTCCCTTTCCTTGAAGCAATGCATACTATTTATATAAAAAAAAATCAGACTAGTTTTTACAATAAAACGCTCCCTCTTGATCTGTCTTGCTTTGCATTTGTTTAAGTAAGACACAGGTATTAGAGTTTTCAGTTCCGAATCTCAAAAATTATTGATTTGCATTGGTTTATCAAATTGAGTCAGAAAAGTATTTTGTTGTATCTTCTTGCTTTCATGGCTGCTTTTCACAATGGTAGCGAGAATCATGGAAGTATATGATCATGATAAGAAGTTGATCTTTTCCAGTGTTTGAGGCACAGGCTTTCCTGATAGAGGATTTGACATTGTAAGATTCTCAGAACCTTGACTTTCCCAGCATTTTTGTTTTATCTGCTGTGGAAACACGAGTATGCAGGAATCAAGATAGGGTGGATTACATCAATACATTAATGAGTGAGTTTTCTGTTATAACATAAGCAGTGGATATGTATAATGGATATATAGAATTTTTAATCTTGACTATATTCCTATACCTTTGTAGCCTCATCTATCTGTCTATCATCTATCTCCATCTGTCTGTCTGTCTGTCTACTCACCTACCTACCTATCTAATCTATTGGTTGGGATTAAATATAATGACCTAAAACTGTTTATTAATTCATATGATCCTAATTATACACCCGGAGAATAACGGGCCTATTTTGAATGCTAATATCAAAAACTACAATGATGAATTTAGGAGGAAACGGAGAGATCTCTTACTCTTCACGTGTATATGTCTTGCCTCGTTTCTGTTTGAACTCTAGAGAGTGAAAGAGTAAGTCAATCCATAAACTACAAAAAAGTTTCTCTTCCCATAAAAACAAATACAGAAAGAGTAGCTTTCAGTGTTTTATTGATTTTTAAGAAGCTGTTGCGATTTGATTTTCGCAAACTAAGCAGACACACTGACTATGTTTTATTTCTATGCCCATTTTATGTTAAATTCTGTTTCTTACATTTATTTCTCTTTCTGCATAAAGCTTAACATTTCCAAGATAACTTGATTTCTCACAGTCAATATGACTTGTAGAGAGTAGACATTGCCTGACTTGTTTATCACCAGAGAAGTAAGTTCAAGAGTGAACAGAATAAGGTATCTACATTTTCTCATTTCAGAGTAACTACTGCCTTATGTTTTCTATCTAATTCTGCATCTTTCTTTCATTTGAAATTGCCTGTTTGATGTTAATATCCTGTAGGTAACTTTTACAGTCTCAAGCTATAGTAACTTTCCTTTAAGACAAAAATATATCTTTTTTTAGCCTATATTCTAGTTCAGCTTTCCTAGAGAGTTCCTTTTGTTTCATAGCCTATTTGTTCATCTTTCACTTTAGATTCTCTTTTTTTCTACTCTCCCTATTTCTTAATGGCTTCATTTTCACCCTATGTCTACTATTGAGTTTCCTTTTTTCATCTTACCCAGAATGCATATGATTTTGAACTTTTGCTAGGGTTCTGCTCCACATAACTATTTTTCTTTAAGTTTGTATCTCTAAAGTAAAAACATAAAAATTGCATTTCAGAAATTGAATTTGTTAGATAGCCAGACTTGCAAGTTATTCTAGTCATAGTTAAAGATATAAGAAAATAGTCCATGGCTTTGCTATATGCAAATAATAAAATAGAAGAGAGAAATAAAAAAAACCTCATTCACAATTGTGCCTCGAAAATCAAATACCTAGAAATCAACTTAGCCAAGAGGTGAAAGACCTTTACAGAAAAGCTACAAAACATTTCTTCAATAAATAAAAGAAAATATGAGGAAATAAAAACACATCTTCTGTACATATGTTGGGATGGTTATCATACTCAAAATGCACTACTTCCTAAAGAATTATACAAATTTAATGTGGTCCTATAAAGATATCCATCCATTTTTCCAATAAATAAATCAAGTACTTCTTTAATTTATATGGAACAAAACCTCCACTCCACCAAATAGCCAAAGAAATCCTTGAGAAAATGAAGAGGGGAAGCAGAAATTTTCATAGCTTCAAACTGTACTACAAAGCAGTAGTAATTAAAATCATGGTATAGTTTTAATGGTATGGACAAATCTTTTCTATCAAACCAACTCTCTCTGATCAACGAAATAGAATAGAAAATCTATTATCAATGGCTTAGGTGTAGACCTTTAAATACATGCTTGCTTAATCTTTAATAAAAAAGCAAAATATATGAAGTGGAACGAGGAAGCCTCTTCAAGAAGTAGTGTTAGAAATACTGGTCAGTCACATGCAAAAAATAAACATAGATTTCTACCTAATATTATGACCAAAAGTAAAATTAAAATGGATTAAATACATTGATATTAGACGAATCCACAAGGTACATAGAGGAAAACATAAGTAGGTCTGACGTTGATACTGCAGGCTTACCGAAGCAAACATTCTAGTCAATGAGGAAAATCTACCACCCCTTTAAGACCAGAACAATACAAGTTTGCTCACTCTCGCCATATCTACCCAATATAGTACTGGAAATACTGCCATAGAAATTAGGCAAGAAAAAGATATTAAGGGTATTCCTAAAGAAGAGGAAATCAAGCTCTCACTATTTGCTGACTATAAGATACAATATTTAGAAAATTCAAAACACTCTACAAAAAAGGATCCTAGAAACAATAGATTTGTATAGTAAAGTGGCAGACTATAAAATTAACATGCAAAAGTCCATGGCTTTCCTCATATAAAAAATTAAAAAGAAGAAAGAGATTTTTTTACTTTTTCATAATTTTTTTTAATTTTTATTGTGGTTGAAGTGAATTACAATTCTCTCACAGTAATATTTGAGGCACATAGTGACAATGAGTGAGGGGCATTCCCACCACCAGTGTGTCCTCCCTTCACCCCTGAAGAGATATTTCAAAAATAATTCCATTTATAACTATTCCTCAGAGGGGCATGAGCATGGAGAGCAAGTGGTAAGGAGTTTGTCTTTCCCATGCTAGCCTAGGATGGACCACGGTTCAATCTCCCAGAGTTCCATATGGTTCAACAAGCCAGGAGCAATTTCTGAGTGCCTAGCCAGGAGTAACCCTTGAACATCATAGGGGGTGGCCCCAAAACCAAACCAAACCAAATGAAAACAAAACAAAACAAAATAACTATTCCTCAGAAAATAAAATATGTTGAATTCAGCTTAACTAAAAGGTAAAGAAAACCTATGTAAATAAAACTCCAATCAATGATTTTTCCCCAGATTGGGAACAATCATTCATCCAACACCCACCTGGTAAGGGGTTCATATTTAAGGTGAATGTAGAACTTTATAAGAAAATGTCTTCCAACCAACCCCAACCAAAAATGGAGGGAAGAGTTTAATCAGAATTTCCTCAAAGAAAAAAATTCAAATGGCCAAAATACATATGAAAAAATGCTTTATATCACGGAAATACATATCAAAATAATGGTGAGATCCCATTTCACACCAAAGAATTTGACACTCATCATAAGGAACAATAATAAACATTGCTGATGTGGATTTGGTGGAACAGATTTACTGCTGTTGGTGGATTTGCTGATGTAGATTTGGTGGAACTTGTTCACTCCTGGTGGGAATATCAAGCAGCCCATCCTTTTTGAAAAACATTTCAAATATTCATCAAAGAAGTAGGATCTAACTTCAATATAACTCACCTATTACACTTCTTAACAGTCCCAAAATAGTGCAAACAAGGCATCTGTCCTCCTGTGTTCATTGCAGTACTATTCATAATAGCTAAAATCTGTAAATAACCCAAGTAACAAAGAACAAATAACTGGATAAAGAAACTATGATATATGTATATCATATATATGTATATCATAGTTTCTTTTTCATATACCACATATGGTATATACTATAGTTTATCATATATAACATATATGGTATATTACCATAGTTTCTTTATATTTATATATATTTATCCATATATATCATTATATAATGTAATATTTTACATTATATATTATAATGTATACCATATATACCATAGTCCTTTATATACCATATATAAACCATAGTTTCTTTATCCATTTAAATATATAAATGTATCTATATATATCCATACATAATGTAATATTTAAGTGATTATAAAAATATAGTCGGGCCCAGAGAGATAGCACAGCAGTGTTTGCCTTGCAAGCAGCCAATCCAGGACCAAAGGTGGTTGGTTTGAATCCCGGTGTCCCATATGGTCCCCCGTGCCTGCCAGGAGCTATTTCTGAGCAGACAGCCAGGAGTAACACCTGAGCACTGCCAGGTGTGGCCCAAATATATATATATATATATATATATATATATATATATATATATATATATATATTCATAAAATTTGATGTTACATAGATGAATATGGAAAATATGCTAAATAAAATTGATCAGAGAAAGAGAAACACACGTGAAAGGATCATACTAATTTGTGGAATATAAAGAAACTTTGTTGGAAGATAATATCCAAAGACAGTAGAAATGAAATGAAGGCCAAAGTGTAAGTTCTTAGTAGAAAACTTGTCACAATGGGGAGAGTACGGATAGGTCAGAGAAGAGACCACATGACAACAATACTGAGATGTGATCACTCAGGACAGGACAAGAACTGGGTACTGAAAACAAGTAAAGTTGAATGTGTGACAATATTGCAAACCACAGTGCCTAAAAGAGAAAAGGAAAGTGTCTGTCACAGAGACAGACTGGGGTGAGAGGAAAACCTGGTATAATAGTGGAGGGAAGTGAACTTTAGTAAAGGGGTGGGTGATTGACCATTTTATGACAAATTTTATCCCTATTCTAGTTTCTGACTAAAGCTCAACTGGGAACAACTTGGTAACTTCGTATATCATAGTGATTCAGTATATTTAAAAATTAATTTTAAAACAGAAACTGAAAGAAAATAAACTCCAACTTTCTTGAGGATAAAAGAGAATTAGCAGGCCAGGTACTTGACAAATTCAGGAATTAAGTTTGACATCAGAAACAGCATAAACATCTTGATGACCATAAAATTCTTTCAAAGTATTTTCTACTCTACATCTCTTTATGACTTTCTTCTGTTTTAATTTTTATTTCAGGAAGATTTTTTATGTGCTAGAATATTTGATGGTCTCCCAAGACTAGTCTCTTGCTCAGTGACTCATGGTGCTGAGTCTCTAGTCTTGGAAAATAGACTATTTGATAATAGTTTATTATAATGAAAATATACAAAGAAAAATCAACGAAGACAGTAAATAGACGCATGGAGCAAAGTTTCAAGGAAAACAGATGTAGAGTTTTCAGGAGTTTCCTCCTAATGATATCACAAAAGATGCATTAAATTCTACCGGGAACAGGTTGTGATAGCACACACATGGATTACAGATTCTGTTCCTCATGTTCTCTTAGGAGTTAGTCAGTAGGCACCCTTGCATGGCATGTAATAATTGTAAACTCCCTGATAATAGATAAGGGTATAAAACACACTGAAGTTGTTTTATGAACAGTTTAAGAACAAGGAGCTACTCTTACCATGAATGGATAGAAGATGCTCTGACATTTATGTTCTTCTGTACTCAGATAGCTGGAACTGGTGCTGTGAACAGGCTTTGATGAAAACAAACTGTCCTGTTTCACAGGGGGCAGCAATGGGAACAGGAAGCTATCTAGTTGTAAAACCTCCAAGAAGTTGTATCTTTTCCCCCCCATAAATCTAGAAACTGATGTCTGAAGCTCTCTAGATGGATTTCAAATTCATTTTTGTCTTCTTCATGAGATCATTTGACTCAATTTCTCCCCTGATTGTCATTCTAGACAATCATAGTGAGCAAAAATAAAGTGTCATCATTTCTAGACCAGCTCATGCTGTTTTACTCAACCCCACATAAACATATGATATAGGGGCCAGAGAGATAGCATGGAGGTAAGGCATTTTCCTTGCATGCAGTAGAATGATGGTTCGAATCTCAGCATCCCATATGGTTCCCTGAGCCTACCAGGAGTGATTTCTGAGCGTAGAGCCAGAAGTAACCCCTGAGCACTACTGGGTGTGACCCAAAACCAAAATTAAAAAAAAATGATATAGGGGTACCAAAAACTAAAAATGGCAGAATCAGAATATGGATAAAACCCTAATTCCCGTGTCTCTACCCACTGTGAACTATATTTATAATGAGAAATAATGAGTTTTAATTTGCTTCCCTCAATCCACATTGTGGATTAGTTATTGACTGAATAGTAGTGAGCAGAATGCCTGCGCTAAGGCAAAGGGGAGATGTTATGAACTTCCTGTGCTCTGCTATGCGAAGCTGTGAACCACCACTTTTGAGAGCATGTCATCAAAGGTGAGCTGCCCCAGCCCATGAAGGGTAGAGCCAGAGGTGCGCAGCTGTTCCACTAAGTAGTCTCACATATCTCCTAGCCAATGAACCTCAACACTGCATATAGAAAACACCACACTACAAGCATGACAATGAGGAAACAACGTAGGCCAACACCATACATAAAGAATGAAGATGACAGTTCTGATGACCTGGAAAGAGCCAACCATTATTTAGTTTCTCAGATAAGAAGTTTAGAGAAGAAATATGAAGGATGTTCATAAAACTCAAAGCCTGGACTGAGCTCAACAAACTACAAATAGGAATCAAGAGGATATAAAAACAGAAATGAAAAAACTCCAAACTGAAATATCAGGACTAAAATAATTGTCAAAAATAAAACCTCACTGGAAAGCCTCTCCACCAGAGTGACAGAAGCTCAGTACTGAATAAGTCAGCTGAAAGTTGAGATGCATAACAGCTCCATACAACAGAAGAGATTGGGAAAGATACTTAAAACAAATGAGCAGACAATGGAAAAATTCCTCAAAGAATGTGAACAGACAAAATTAGAAGTCTTTGATAAACTCAACAAAACCAACACAAATTATCAGAATTTGTGGAACACAGTGAAAGAGGTATTAAGAGAAAAATTTATAATTTTGCAAGCACATATCTGGAAGGAAGAAGGGGTCTATATAAATTAAAGACATCACTTATAAAATTATAAAATGATCAACAATAATGAACCAAATATAGGCAGGCAGATAAATATAAAAAAAACCTTAGAGCATAAATCAATGAAGTGAAAATCCAAAAATCAAACTGAAAGATCAAAGAAAGCAAAGTTGATTCTTTGTAAAAATAAGCAAGATGATAAATTACTCACAGAACTCACAAAGAAAGGGAGAGAAAGTTAATAAACTGTATAATAAATGAAAAGGGAGTGATCTCTACAGAGATTCAAAGGGTAATCAGAGACTATTTTGAAAAAAACCTTTGCCATGAAACAGGACAACCTGGAAGAAGTGGATACATTCTTGGACTCTTATAATATCTCACTGTTGAATCAGGATGATCTAGCACATCTAAACAGATCGATCACTATTGAGGAAATTAACTTAGTAATCAAAAGTCTTCCCCAAAACAAGCCCAGGCCCAGATATATTCACTAACAAATTCTTCCAAACTTTTCAAGAGGAATTACTACCAATATTCCTCAGGCTCTGTCATGAAATAGAAACACTCCAAAAGAGTTTTTATGAAACTAACATAATCTGAGACCAAAAAGAGATAAAGATGCTCCAAAAATGAAATCTATAGACCAATATCCATGATAAACTCAGATACAATATCTCAATAAATTCCTGGCAAATAGGATCCAATTCCTCATCAATAAGGTCACAAACCATGACCAAGTGGGTTGAATTTAAGGATGTAAGGATGGTTTATCATACATAAATCAATCAACAAAATACATAATGCATCATTCAACAAAAGAAAAAGTAAAAAATCATATAATAACTCAGTAGATGCAGAGAAATCATTTGATAAGGTCCAATAAAAAATTTTAACAAGATGGGTATGGAAGCAACTTTTCTTAATATAGTCAACGCCATTTACCACAGGCCAATGGCAAATATTAATTTCAATGTAGATAAAAATAAAAGCCTTTCCTCTAAATTATGGCACAAGACAAAGCTTCACTCCTCACCACTTCTACTTAGCATTGCACTGGAAGTACTTGCCATAGCAATTAGGCAAGAAAAAGATATCAAGAATATCCAGATAGAAAAAGAAATCAAGCTCTCACTGTATGCAGATGACATGCTACAAATTTAGAAACTCCTAAAGATTCTACCAAAATGCTTCTAGAAACAATAGATTTATATAGCAAAGTAGCAGGCGACAAAATTAACACACAAAAATTAATGGTCTTCTTATACAGAAATAATGATAGAATGAAATGGACACTAAGAAATCAATCCCATTCACATTAGGTGAAGGACCTATACAAAGATAACTATAAAAACCTGATTCAATAAATTAAAAGGACACAAAGAAATGGAGACATATAACTGCTAGGGGCCCTTGTAACAAGCAGATAACTTGTTACAGGGCTCAGGGAGCCCCGAGATGTAAGTGTAACCATTAAAGGCTTGCATAGATCCAAAGAAAGTATAGAATTTTAACCCTGGGAAACTGAATCTAATTTATCTGAAGTTCTCATTATCTGTACATTCTGACCCATTCGTGATGGGTCCTGTTATCTAGGTATTCCTGCCTGTTCAATGTATCTATGCCATATCTGTATGTATGAGCACATGCAGAATTCTGCTCTCAAAAAGGTTTTTAAGCTGGACCTGTGCTTCAATAAACACACTGGAATTCTTCTTCCAGCCTTTTCTGCCTCTGTGCCTGTTATTTGTTCTGTGTATGTCTGTCTTTGTCTGTCAGTCTGTCTCTGTGTCTGTTATTTGTTCTGCGTGTGAACACTCCCTCCTAGAAGAATAACCCACATTTTGACTGGTATCATCCACAGGTCAGGACAACTACACATACCCTGTTCATGATTGGGAGAATTAACATTATTAAATGGATATCCATTACATACTTCAAAGAAGTGAATCAAACACTCCTGAAATTTATTTGGAACAATATACACCAACAAATAGCTAAAGCAACTCTTAGGGAAAAGATGATGGGAGGCATTAACTTTCCACAACTTTAAATTGTACTAGAAAGCAATAGTCAATAAAACAGCATGGTATTGGAACAGAGATTCAAATCCATGGAATAGACTTGAGTACTTAGATGATGTTCTCCAGACATACAATCAATCATTTGTTGATAAAGGGCAAGAAATACACAATGGAGCAAAGAAAACCTTTTCAACAAGTGGTGTTGAGAGAACTGGTCAGCCACATGCAAAAAAGCGAATTCATATCTGCATCTAACACCATATATAAAGTTCAAATGAATTAAAATCCTTAATATCAGACCTGTAACCATTAGGTATATACATAAATGTGTAGGCAAAAAACTCAATGACATAAAAACTATATAGTATCTTCAAGGAGGAAACATCACTCTTCAAACAAGTGGAAGAAGAGATAAACAAATAGGATTATATTAAGCTTAGAAGCTTCTGCATTTCAAAGGAAATAGCGATTAGGATACAAAGTTTACCCACAGAAATAGAGAAACTATTCACCCTGTACCCTTCAAAAAAGGGACTAATATCTAAGATATACAAAGTGCTGACAGAACTTAACAAGAAAAAATCTAGCCCCTATCAAAAACTAGGAAGAAGAAATGAACAGACATTTTCTCAAAGAAGTAATACAAATTGTGGAAAGCACATAAAAATGTTTCACATTACTAATCATCAGGGAGATTGCAAATCAAAACAATAATGACATACCACCTCACACCACAGAGACAGGCACACATCACAAAAAATAAAATAAACAAGAATAATCAATTCTGGTGGGCATGAGGGGAGATGGGAACTCTCCTTTGCTGCTAGTGAGAATGTAATCTAGTCCAGCCTTTATAGAAAACAATAGGGGGATTCCTCACAAAACTGGACATTGAGCTTGCATATGATCTAGCTATACTACTCCTAGGGATATACCCTAAGAATGCGCACACACAGAAATACAAAAATGCCATTTGCACAACTATATTCATTGCAGTACTACTTACAAGAACTAGAATCTGGAAACAACCCTGATGCCCAACAACAGATGAGTGGCTAAAGATACAGTGGTACAAATACACAATGGAATACTATGAAGCTGTCAGGAAAAATGAAGTCATGAAACTTTCCTATACATGCATGGACATGGAAACAATCATGCTGAGTAAAATCAGTCAGACACACACACACACACACACACACACACACACACACACACACACAGAATAGTCTCACTCATCTGTGGGACTTAAGAAAAAATAAAAGACATTATTGTAATAATACCCAGAGGCAATAGAGATGAGGGCTGGAATGACTGTATCACAATATGAATCTTACCACAAAGAGTGGTGAGTGCAGTTAGGGAAATAACTACACTAACAACTATCATGTCAATGGTAGTGAGTAAGAGAAATAGAATGTCTGACTTGAATACAAACAGGGTGTAGGGGAGGTGAGATCTAGGGGACATTGTAGGTGGGATGGTTGCCCTGGTGTAAAGGTTATTTTATTTTTATAACTGAATCTGATGTAGAAATATGTTTGTAATCATGGTGCGTATATAAAGATATTATAAAAAATTTAATGAACATCCTTCTTTCACCTAATACATTTGGGATTCATTTTTATGGAGTCCTTTGGGGGCAAAGTCTGCACTGAAAACAATAATTATTTCCTGTGCATGTATTTGCTGTGTTTAATGGCAGATTTAGATCATATATTCATTCCTGAGAGTAGATCCATTCTATTCAGCATATCTGGAATGAGTTAGAGTTAGAGATGGGTGTGTTTTTTTTTTTTTTCAAAAAAAAACTGTTGAATTGTGATAGAAAAGAACTGAATCAGGATATGCTTAGGAGCACCAGTAAAACACATAGATTTATATATTTTCCAAGTCCACTGAAGTTATTCACTATTTTTTCCCTGTAGCTCTGAGCGATGTCAGCATTCAGTAAATGTGTTGAATGCATGAGTGCCTATGTAGAAAGAAACCAAAAAGGCGACTCAAAATCCTCCTTTCTTTCTCAAGTGCAGCCTTATTTAAATAAATTTGAATTTTTCTACTTCCTTTCATATTTTGCCCCTTTCAAGCAAAGCCTAAAGTGCACTTTAAGCTGAGCATAGATGTAATGAATTAACACACGTCCCTTTGCAATCTGCTTACGTTTGAACTATATTTCTGCAAAAACTGAGATCCCTTAGGCATCTTTGGAACTAAGAAATAAAGATACAAATACGGAAAACAACTAACAGTAGCAGATAATGATACTGGCAAACTCAGGGTGGCATATAGAACAATTGAAAGAAATGAATGTTCTGACAATTTCTGACTTATAAAAATTAGCATTGTTATAATACAAAGAAGAAATATTAGACATTTATAAACTCACGACTGAGAAATTATATGAACAAGTTAGTTTCTGCTCCTTAATTTGTGTGATCTATTTATTATTATGTCAACACCGACATAATTATTGTCGCAAAGAATTTGGTCTTCATTGGAATTGACAAGCCGTTGTCTCTATGTGGTACAAAAGATGTCTTTATTCTTGCCTACTGTAATTTTTCAGTTGGTGGTAAGTCTCATAGCTGCTCAGGAGTTCTTTTCTAATTGGTCTTTTTTAATCCACTTTGTCCTCCCCCCAAAAAATAAATCATAATTCCAGATTTCTCTGAGTGTATAGATGCCCATGGAATTTCTTCCTAAACAATCCTTTAGTATTCATATATATAACTCATGACCCAGATAAAAATAAAACATAGTATGTGAAATACTTGTATCTGTTAAACATATAGAATTGTTCTTAGTGTATTGTAAGCATACTTATTTATTAATATTACTATTTTTTTTTTGCTTTTTGGGTCACAACTGGTGACTCTCAGGGGTTACTCCTGGCTCTGCACTCAGAAATCGCTCCTGGCTCGGGGGACCATACAGGACACCTGGGGATCGAACCACAATTCGTCCTAGGTCAGCTGCATGCAAGACAAATACCTTACTACTGTGCCACTGCTTCAGCCCCTATTAATATTACTCTTACTTTTCATTTATTTCCATGCTAATTGAATGCATTCTTGTTCTATAGGCTCCTTTCTCATCTGGGATTGACAAAAAATGAGGCAATATGAGAAAAGAGGTAGAGATTTTATTTATTTCATGTTTTCATATTTGTCCGTTATGTATTTTGTACTTCTCTATTTGGAATTGTTCGCAGTTATTTTCTTATCTTACCAAAATCATCTGGTCTAGAGATATAGTACAGTGGTCAATATGCTAGACTTGCATGCAGCTGACCCTTATTTGCTATCTGGTACTAACAGAGCTAAGAGTAACTCCTAAACACTGCTAAGATTGCCAATCACCACCACATAAAATAAAAAAATAATTAAAATATGCACCTAAAAACAAAATTCTAAAACATTACTGTTTAAGATATTTAAAAAGATGCTAAAGTCCTACAAACTTGTTGTCAGATATTATCTTTGCTATCAGTGAAGGCCATTAAGAATAAATTTAAAAAAAAGAATTTAACCTTAATAACAAAGGCCAAGTATTTCTTATTGTTTGTTTTCACATTTATTCATTTAACTAATAATGAATATTTAATCCTTATTAGGAGTACCATGAAAAATATTGAACATAATCCAGTGAATAATTTAAATAGTACTTCTGTTTCAGGAATCTTACATTCTGCATATATTAATGAAAAAAATTATATGAATATATCAGTATAGTCCTTGCTATAAGAAAAGTGCAGAGATTATACTTGGGGGACATTCCCTAGCCTTGGAGTTAGCATGGTGGTGATAAGTAACAAACGATACTTTCAAGGAAGAGATATTTGAACTGAGAATTGAAAATGAATAGATAAAAATAAGCTTGAGAGATATGGAAAAAGACCATGCTCAAACATGGAAATATAAAACATAGAGGAAGACCAGGCTAGTTTGAATTTAGAGAGTAAGGGTTATCACAGTGGTAAAAGTGGTCCATGCAAAGGAAGATTTCTTGTTCCTCCATGAAAAAAATTTTCATTTAATTCTCAAATTTCTAAAACTCTTTGAATAGTTGACCTTAAAGACTATACGTGTGCAGGACATTTTCAAGATCAAGAGAAGACCAAAACAAGAATAAAAAAGAAAGAGAAGACCAATTTACTTGAAATGGTGTAGGTCATCGTTGGAAACAATGAACAACCATTTCTCCCAAAGAGTCTATAGAAAGTCAAAAGCATGTACATGAAATGACCACACATATGTACACATCACACATGTATGTATACATGATGTAATTATAAAATAAAAATTCTGAGAAATTGTTGGTAACTTACATGGATAAGCAGACTGGGTTGACTTGTTAATTATACTTTTCTTGAATCTAAGAACAAAATAAATATTACTTAATAGTACAAAAGTATCACAGAACATGGAATAATTTCTCAAAAGAGAAGAATACGGTTAAATTGACTTCTCAGTAATGGACAACAAATTTGGGAAATAGCAAAGTATAGTGGTCATCCAAAGATGCTGAAAGACACTCAGGGATGTTTCATGAAAGATACTAGGCGATGTACAATATTTTGAATGCTTAAAGGGAAGTCAGGAAAGGAAAATAAAAGAATGGTCTATTTTTCTCTCTGATCTCTTTCTTCAGGATTTCACCATATGAATAGCCTATCTCAAAAGTCTTTAGAAAGTAAAGTCTTCACTTTAGGAGCATGGTAGTTGGTGTTTTTTTTTTTTTTTTAATAACAAAAGTGATTAACAAGAAGTAACTAGTCAATTACAAACTCATTGATTGGCAAATGTCCATGTTATTTGTCAGATCTTTGTGTAATCCAGTTATCATCTGAATATTTGTAAACATCTGATGACATTCTTGCATATACGGTTCGAGAAGTTTTGCTCAGTCATAGTTGTCAAAGTCAGACCTCTGGAATTAGAGGTCTTGGTTTTCGTTCAAATCCTAGGCTGACACCTAGGCTAGGGTCTTTCTTATTGAATTTCTGCCCAAAGTTAGTCTTCTGTAATTAGTGATCTTGATTTTTGCACATATCAAGGACTTAGTGTCTTCTGATTTCTTCTTACCATTAGGTGATGAGGTAGGGCAACCTGCTCTTAGATCTAGTTGTTGCTGTTTCCTCGTCACATACATAACATATACATCTGACTTACCTTATATCTGTTACCTGAGCATGTTGGAAGAATACAGGTTCCAAATAGCTTTTTATTTATTTGTTTTAGGTGGTTTTATTTTGTTTGTTTGTTTGTTTTTTGAGGGCACTCCTCCAAAGGTGGTGCTCAGGGGTTACTCCTGGCTCTGCTTGTGGATCACATGGGATTCTGGGATTGAACCTGGGGTGACTAATATGCAAAGTAAGTGCCTAACATGCTGTACTATAGCTCTGGCCTTTCTCACCAGATATATTTAGATCCCATCAGATATAAAAGAAGAGAGCAAAACTTCTGTATGCAGCCATTTAACCTGGACATTTCCATAACACATCTTGTTAAACTACTCTGCACCCCACCTTCATGAATTTATGATTAAGTTAGTGTGTGGAGTACCAGGAAATTTTATTTTCAATAAGTTTTCACTGATGCTACTAATCTGAAGCCCATATGTGTGACGCTACTGTCCAAAAAATCCTTTACATTTACAATTAATATGGAAAAATTTAAGGTTTAGGGAGAAGTCAGGGGATAAGTGGATAAAATCAGACAGTATCTGCCAAAAGAGCTCTTTTGGGCAACTGCTTTTGGGGCATAGTATGTATTGTTGAGGATGGGACTTCTGGGGTTAACGTTATACAAGGCAAATACCTTACCTCTGACTAATCCCTTACCCCATCACGCTGTCAAAATGCCATGTTAATCTTTCTTTTAAGACTGAGATTATTCAGCACAGAAGTGGATCACTCAAGTTAAAATTCTCCATTAATACCAAAGTTTGGGAATCCATGTGACACTTTGTTAGCTTCCTCTTAGAGAAAACCAATGCAAAATATATCTCTAAATTTGGATAACTTTCTATTAGTCCCCAAACATTAGTGTTCTTATTTAGAAGCACCTTTTCTCCCCTGAGACACTAGACAGCCCAGACAACACAATTTTGGTTTATTCTTTAACTTGACATAAGATGTCTAAGTTAAGATGTATGAAGATGAAACTGAAATAAATTGTGTCCAAAAGCTGTATTGATTTTTACCTCTAAAAAGTTCTATCCTAACATCAGTTCAGACAAAAGAGCAAACAGAGGACTCTAGGAAAATACAGTAGCTTTGGAATAGTAAATACATAGCACTTTGTCTTTTACTGTAGATTATGGGGGTATCTTATTTTGGTTTTATTTTGGGTTTTATCTTTACTATTGCTTAATAGTATAAGTAAGAGATGACCTGGAGTTTTAGGTTGTTTGTACATGCTGACAATGAATAAGATTGACTGTTAAATTTTACTCTCTTCTTCACATTCCTTATTTTATTTATTCATTTTAAAAATACTAATTAAAATGTAGCACTCAGATATCTATTGCTCTGATCACATTTTTTAAACTTTATTGATTGATTGGTTGTTGGACCACACCCAGCAGAGCTTAGGGGTTACTCCTAGTTTTGCACTCAGAAATTGCCCCTTGAAGGCTGGGGGACTATATAAGATGCCGGGAATCAAACGGGGTCCCTCCCTGGTCAGCCATATGCAAGACAATGACCTACCACTGTGCAATCTCTCTGACCTCTCTGACCACATTTTGGAAGTCAAATTTAAACAACTTTTTTGAGCTTATTTTATTATTCTATCCCTTCTAACTACACTTTTACAAAACATCAAGTAAATATTGGATCCTCTGTCTTTAATTTTCTTAAATAACTTAAATATTTTCTTAATAACTGGTTCTCTGAAATTGAGAAGTAATAAAAACCAAGCACAAAACTACCCATCTTTTAGTTTGAAGATTCCTATGACATCAATACCTGATGTAGGCCAATTTCAAGAATCAGTGAGGGAGAGATTCACAGAGAGATATGAAGTATATGATAGCTGTGTAGATCTATATCATTAGAAATAAATTACTTAAAAAACAAAGATAATAGCAAAATAGAATACAATAATTAGATGTGAAGTTTTGAGTATTTGTTACTTTTCCTTTCAATATAACTGTAAAGTATATGTTTTGAATAATGATGTGTTGAAAACACTGACTTGGAGAATTACAGAACATTTATTTAATTGGTTACCGTCAGGAATTCACACGAGTTTGCCCATGTGTACAACTGGTCTATTCTACCAGCTGATGCTAAAGTCAAATGAAATATGTGGGAGAATTACTGGGAGACATAAACACAAATAAAAACACGAAGACTCAAGAGTCATAGTACCTGATATCTATTAACCCTGAGTAAAATAGGTGAAGACAGAAAATTTCCAGAAATATCCTTGTCTGCCTGGAATCCATCCATGGCTAGTTTTTTGATACAGTATATTCAGTAATTCAAAGACCATATTTGTCCATTTCCATTAATATGACTAGCTAGCTAGCAATTTTTACCAGGCTCAGTCATGCCCTCTAAACACCTATGGGAAACTTGACTTGGAGTAATTCAGAAAAAATTCAGATATCTTGGTATTTTTTGCCTCTTGTTCTTTGAAACTTTCCTGACACAATCCTGTAATATCATGCCCAATACTGCCATGCTTTATGTATTTCCTTCTGGGTCACTATCAGCTTCTTTTTAATACCCATTTTGGAGAGAAGTTAAAAAACGGGTTCTATTGGAACTTGTATTGGAAGGTACCAAGGAAGGGGAAGAACAATATAATAAAGGGAAAGAATAATGCACTCATGAGAGAAAATGGTCTTCTCCAAATGTTGAGGGAGACTCAGTATAAATATAGAAAAGTACACATAAATATAGAAAAGTACACATCTCAAGAGGGGAGATATGGGGAATATATGCATACAGACACCATGTTCATGGACCCAGGAGCACATGTATACCTCTTTTTAATATTCTTGCATGATCATGATGTTCATTTCAAGCTACAAAGTGGCTTGCAACTACACCAGAATCTCCCACTTTCCCAGACAAGAGTCCATCAGTTGAGCTGCCATCTTGCTACTTTCTGCTTAATTCTCTCTCTATTTTTGTGTTCTTATTTTATCAGATTCCCCATCTCATGAGACTATTGTCATCTTGGCTATCCATCTTCCCATCATTCCAAAGAATATTTTTCCAGCATTGTATTTTTGTAGAAAGTTTGCTTGTAATGATGTTGGAGTAAAGAAGAGTTAAGAGTCTCACTGGAGATAAGCCAAAGTAACCACATGGACTGGAGTGATAGTACAGTGGATAGGGTGCTTGCCTTGCATGCATGACTTGGGTTTGAGTCTTAGCATTACATAAGATTTCCTGAGCCCCACTAAGAGTGATCCCTGAATGAAGAGTCAGGAATAAGTACTTAGTATTGCTCGTGTGACCCAAAAACTAAACAAAGATAGCCATAAAGATCTGGGAAAGGATGAAACTTTGTAAGCCAACACAATCAACATAGGTATTCAATAATTTAAGGAAATCATGATTACAAGTTATAAAACATGCACAAGTTTTATTTTTAGTATAAACTTTCTTCTTTGAATCCTATATAATTTCTAATTTCCCACTCCTGTGATTTTATAGAGTGATTCTGAAACTTTGTTTCCTTTCAACGCAGTCAGGTTGACTTGGATTTCAAATTAATTCTTTGTTTACCATTTTATCCCTTGAGTCAGTTAGATGGAGAGCGGCTAAGAGGAAGTGTTAGAGAAAGACTTTATGAATTGTGGCTCCTCCTCTTAGCTATGTAGCTTTTGCAAAAATTGTTTAACTGTTTTATGCTACGATTTTTTTCTTTAAAATGGGAGTATTATGCTAATATGGTTTCTCCATAGATTAATAAGAATTAAATGAGTTGATGTTTTTACTTCGTTAAAAAAAAAGAGTCTTGGTACGTAACAAACCTTACAGTCCTATTAAATATCATAGCCATCATTATTGCAATTACAAAACCAGAAATAACCCCAAGTTTCTAAAGAAATATTGAGGCTGGATCAATTTTGTAGTATTAGGGAAAACTTATGGAAAAATGATATTAGATAATAAACCTTAAAACATCTGAGTAAGAATAAATGTTGAATATTGTACCTGGTCTGCTGCTAATACAGAACATACCACACAACAAATATCAGTGACTGTCTACTGGTTATTAATAAACTAGAGTTGAATCTTTTGATTCAGAAGCTTTTGATTAATAGGTTAGGGCTGAAGTGGTAAGACATTAACTTTTGCATATGGTCAACCTGTTTTTAATCCCTGACATTCTAAAGAGTAATCTAAACCCACCAGAAGTTATTCCTGTGTGCAGGGTCAGGAGTCACCCCTGAGTATCTCTGGATGGGTCCCGAAACAAGAATAAAAACATCCAAAATCTACTGTCAGAGTCTAGGGGAAAAATGTAGAAACTAATCCTAAGGAAGAAGATGAAAACATAATATCCAGTAAGTAAAAAGTGAGAGACAAACACTACCATTATTCTGTACTACTAAAGCATGGCATTTTTCTCAGTTATCTTTAATAAATTTTCTTTCATTTGCTCAATACATTGTTCGACATTAATTGGTACCATACACCAATTAGAAGCCAAATTGCACAATGCCACCTCCTAGGAAAACTAATTTTTCACATGGATAATTGCCATCAGGCTGGATTTGTTCTTTTGAGCACAATTAGTTGGCCCATATTAGCAATTCAAATAATATTTTATAATTTCTTTGCGAGAGCACGCATATGAAATTAACAATAGAGGCAAGAGGTTTAATGCTTGATTGAAACATTATATTTTAGTGGATTTGAGCTGCACATTTCTTATCTAATGATACCAATTTGACCAAAATTTTTATTTTGCACCTCAAAAATAAACCAATCATTAATGAAATGCATAATGTATATTTTTCTACTGCTTTTTAAATGTATACCCCAAAATGGAAAAAAAAGTTTTCTTTTCCACATTTAGGTCATATAAGTGTAAATTATTTCTCTGTTCTTCAAAATATAATCTTTCACATGTTGGATATTAATTAATTTCCATTTTAGAGGTAGTCTTCCATAGCTTGATCTCTTAGTTTAGGTAAAAGACAGGGTATGATTATATGGAAAGAAAAATTAGAATCTTTTACAGGTAAATAATGATTCTAATTGATTTTATTGGTGCAAGAAAGGTTTCAAAACTCATACCAAATGTTGTCAAAACTTTTTGTTTTTAGCTGTTCTAGATAAGATAATTACTTTAAATCTTTGAACCTCCCAAACATTTTTAATCTGTGAAAGATGTATTGTGGATTGGCTAGGGAATAAATTACTTCCTGGCCTCTTAAAACTCTTGCATCAATACTCAAATAGGATGGTTGATAGTATTTTAGTTACAGCGTGAATTCTCTGTCAGATATTTATAGTTTTAAATTCCAGTTTATTTTTTAATCTTCACTTTAGCAGCCTTAAAGAACACCTGGCAAATGAAAGCTGGTATAACAATATTAACTGTTTTTCTAATGATTTTAGAGCAGGTATATGTCTCAAAGAAATCAAAATAATTGGATATATGCATTATCCTCAAGTGGAGTGAACATTTTGATTTGAATTTTGTTTAGTAAGTTGTCATATGATTTCTATTTGAGTCTTGTTCGAGCACCGAAGGTTTTATAAGTTGTTCACTCTTAGAGCTGCCCATAGAAAACTGATCAGTGAATTTATACTTTTTAGGAATTCTTGGTTTCAAGTGACAAAATTTAAACACATGTTTGAACAATAATTTATTGATATAGATAATTATAAGACATAATTTTGTAAAAATAATTTGATATAACTATAGATAATTGTAGGACATACTTTTGTAAGATAATTTGCTATGTTGATATAGATAATTATAAGACATAATTTTGTAAGATAATCTATTGATTAAGATGATTATTGGTAATTGATTGATATAGCTAAAAATTACTTCAGGGTAGTTCCAAGATCAAGGAGAAGGATATCATAAAGACTGAAGAAGTTCAGTTCTTTTTGAACTCTTCTGACTCTGTGACTCTCTATGGAAAGAATTTCTTGCAGCCCAGTCTGTAAATTCCTGAGATTGGTGCTAATTGATTCTGCTTGGGTCCTCTGATCAATGATGAAAGGAGCTATGGTCTTGGGATATAGATTATGAGCTTCTGGGGTGTTCATGATTGTGGATATGACATGCCTGGAAGTTCCATGTAAAAAAATGATGGATGGTAAAATATACTACTGATTTTGCAGTTTCAAACTATACTGGGTTTCCAGTATAGACTCAGCAGTTTCATGCTGTGCTGAAGGCAAGTCTGAGATCACACTGTTCATCCAATAACCATTCCCTCCTCATCCTCACCCTTTCTTTTCTATTGCCTCTTGTTACATTTCCCTAACTCAGACTTCAGTAATTTTTCCTGTAGTTGAGTTTCAGTTCAATGAACAGTTTTCTTCGGGAATCCTTTGCAAGCACTGCTGTAACACTGTTCTTCCCAAATAGCCATTTTCTACTTAAAAAATTCTTCAGTGGCTCTGAAATAATCTTCTGTTGCCCTTCCCTTCCAGGGCCTCTTGTGGGTGACTGTCCTTTAACTCTCTACATTTAATTTGCACAGAAAATTCTTCTTTCTCAGAACCTGAGCTCACAATTGGGACCTAACTGTAATTTAAGTCTTTCTCTGTCTTTATTTTTGGAAGGACCTTTTCTTTTTTTCCCTTTAAAAAGTAATTTATCTCACTAACGTTCACCTTAAATTCTTCCTTAATACAAAGGAACAGCATTTAACCCAAAAATATCTTCTTGCTAGAGTAATCAAATTCTATTGGAAAAAAATATTCTTGTAGTGAATGAAGATGTTTCATAATTGGTAAGCAGTCATTTCCAACAAAATGAATATTTCCGTTTAAAAGTTATTAATGATTCCCTGTTAGTTTTATCTGTATTGTTGTAGGTTTGTAAAATTAAGCTTGTACTTCATTATTACTTTAAAACCCCTATTGCTTTCAATGACCATGTTATTTTTTAATCAGAAAATGTTAGTGTAATCTATTTTTATAGTACCTTTTACTTCAGAATTTATTGTTTATGGTCCATGATAGGTACGTTTGCAAATGGCCATACTCAGAAAATGTTTATGTTATTTCTTCAGTAAAAATTTAATGAATGTCTTAAAGGTGTCAAGCTCTTTTCAAAGTATTAAACCAAAGCATTAACACATCAGATAAGATCTTTAATTTTATGGGTGGGAGTAGGAGTGAAGGAGAGTACAAATAAACAAATACATTATTTCTATAAATCATTTGAGCTGATTTGAATTCTCTGACTTAATATATCTAATAAATGCTCTCAAACTAATTTAAGTTGCATATTGTCATGTGTAAGCAAAAGAATTCTGACATGCATATCTTTCTTCAATTACAATTATGACATGTCAAAATGATGACTTAGTGCAGAAGTTTATGATAGACTGAATAAGAAACAAATGAATGATTCTGTCCTTTATTTTTAAAAGGTAATGTCCTTACCAGTCATGGCAATAATTTGTTTGCAATGTCATTAACTTATTCCATAGCTATAGTAAAATCAATGCTTTTAGAACATAAATGTATATTGATATGTGTCTGGTAGATGTGGTCCAAGTCATTTGCAACATTTTCACCACAAGGATTTTTATGAAAAAATAGACTAGGAGGCAATATTTTTGTAACAAAATATAAAGCCATGGAAAATTAAGTATAGTCATTAATTAAAAAAGGACACAGGTAGCATAAAAAATTCATTTTAAAAATAGAACATTTCTTTATTTTCAAGAAACTTCTCGACAGAAAATCAAAAGCCATTTTTTTTGATGTGGCCAAAGCTTCTAATATTCTTTGACATATTTAAAATTAGGACAATTGAAAAGCATGTGATATTATCTGTAAATAGATATTTAAGGCACATTCTGCCATGGATTATGATTTGCTACTATTTTTCTCTTCTTCAGCCTAATGAACTTTGTCTTTGATGGGATAAAGAGATGGGTAGACTATTTACTAGAGGATTTGAAAACTGATGCATGATTATTTTTAGGATAGCATGACGTCTCTCCTCACACTCATTTTTCTCATTTCCTTCAAGTTTCTAACAAGTGAAATTGTTATTATCTACCCTTTAAAGATCTACTTTTTTTTGTTTTTGTTTTTTTGGGCCACACCCATTTGATGCTCAGAGGTTACTCCTGGCTAAGTGCTCAGAAATTGCCCCTGGCTTGGGGGGACCATATGGGACACAGGGAATAGAACCGTGGTGCTTCCTTGGCTAGAGCTTGTAAGGCAGACACCTTACCTCTAGCGCCACTTCGCCGGCCCCTAAAGATCTACTTTTTGAAGGTTAAAACTGATATAAGCTTAAGGTTCTGTATCAATGAATGCTAAAACATCATTCCGTTTTATCTTCTATGGCAAAAATTGTCTTGTGGCTAATTAGTTATTCCATCAAAAAATGCTTGTGGTGAAATTCCTGCCATAAAACTAAGAAAATGCATAAAATAATTTTTAATGTTTAAATTTTATTTATTAAAATTATTGTGATCTACAAAGCCCGTTATAGTTGAATTTCATATTACAATGAATCAGTGTTTCCAGTACCAGTATCCACTTCCTTCCACTAAAGATCTGTGTGCATCCTATAACACCACCCTTTGCCCACTGGCCTTCCAGTAGAACAGGCCCATTTAAGTTTAGATTGTTAAGGTTTAGGTATCTTGAACCCATTGTTGTTGACTTTGGCTTGGATGTTTAGTTTTGTTCTTTTTCTCTCCACCAATGCACCTGAGATCACTTGACCTTGGCCCTTTTCTTCTTTAATTTTAAATGAAAATGCAGAAATGTGAGGTAAAACAAAGTAATCCATGTCTCCAGGTTCTATAAAAGAAAAGCAGAAGCCCGTATTTAAAAGATAAATGAAGGGTGGTGTAGGGTGGTGCTCTTTGCATGACTGAAACCCAACTACAATCATATCTGTAATCAAGCTGCTTAAATAAAGATATATATATATATATATATATATATATATATATATATATATATATATATATATACACACACACACACACACACACACACACATATATATATATACATACATAAAAGATAAAAAAAAATGCGAGGATTGTGGTTTTTTTGTGTAGGTGCTGCAAAAGTTGGGGAAAATAGAAAGAAAAACGTTTGGCCTAAAAACAGGGAGGCCTTATTAAAGAAGCATCCTGCAATAAAACCGGCTCCGGGATTGCTAACGTCTAACCATAAAGTCTTTTTTCATGGTCCCAAAAGTTTTTACAACCAGGTTTATGTAATTAGAGATCTTGGTTTTTGTTGAAGGCAGGGCATTCTGGAACACTTTCTAATTTCATCTCACCTTTAGGTGTCGATGCAGGGAAACCTGCCCTGAAAGCAAGTTGTTGCTGTTTTCAAGTCATCATCTCTTCTCGCTATATTCTGGGGCCAACAGTGTTCAAGACAACTACCGTTTCGACCATTGTGTTTCTTCTTGTAGTTATTCTAAATGCCACCTAAAAGGGATGTCTTTCTGTATTTATTCTTCCTATGGCTTACTTCATTTACCATATATTCTAATTCCATCCATGTCGTTGCAAATTGTATGATCACATCCTTCCTTACAGCTACGTATTATTCCATTGTATATATGTACAACACTCATTTGTTGTTGGACATCTACATTGATAGAATCATTTTGAAAATGTCTAGAAGTTCACTTTATTGAATTACCAGTAATTAAAAAAATCCATCATCTGGGGCTGCAGTGGTGGTGCAAGTGGTAAGGTGTTTGCCTTCATGCCCTAGCCCAAGATAGACCCTGGTTCGATCCCCCAGTGTCCCATAGGGTCCCCCAAGCCAGGAGCACTTTCTGAGTGCAGAGCCAAGAGTAACCCCTGATCATTACCAGGTATGGATGAAAAAAAATCCATTATCTAGTCTTTACTATCTCTCTTACTTTTAGCTATAGTATATATTAGGCAAGTTTATCCGCTCATTGCTCCATAGTAATTTTTATTTTCATAGAAAAATTAAGCTCTCAGGCCCCCAAAGAAAATTTATAAATTTGTAAAAATTTGTAAATTCCACTTGGCTCTAGAATTAGCTCTTTCGATTGTGTAGAAACCCTTTATCTTTACATTATCTGCCTCATCCTATCTCCTCACACCCAACAGTAAAAAGACTAGTGAATTAAAGGCTATATTTACTCATCAGTAGAGCTACCTTGTATTTTTTTGACGGAAAACTCTTTACCCTCTTTGAATAGCCAACATATTGTTCTACTAGGCTTACATTTTCCAAATGATTTTCCATGGGCTTTTAACTAAGATTTGAGTCAAAATCTCTCATGTCAAAGATGAATAGGGAATGATCTATCTTCCACTCGGAAATTTATGAGGCACATTTGCATTAAAGTCTCTGAAGCATTGTAATAAACAAATGCACACTTCATTACTTAACTCAGTTACCTGTAGCTTATTTATCATGTAAGTGTCCCTTGTCTTGTCCATGCAATGTTCATATTATAGCTGTTGGAATCCATGTTGGGAATATTTCAAGGATATTTCTTTCTCAATTTGGTCATCACGTTTAATAAGAATGAAGGACACTTCATGTTTCGACTTTGGTTTTTGTATGTTAAGGAGGGATACTGTCTTTGAGATTTAAGTTAAAATTAAAAAAAGGCTAATCATATTATTTAGAGAAATGACCTAATATCTCTGCTAGTTAGCCATACATATAATGGGAATCCTACTTATAAAAATATGTAAAAGGCCACTTAGTAATAGACTTAATTTCTTGATTAACATTAATTTTCTTTCTTGCCTAATTTTCAGTGGAAACAATTTCCAGTTCAGTGAGATGCAGTTTTTATTAATTGCATAACTAAACTCATGGGGAATTTATTTTTTCTTTTAAGTGACATGATGCCTGTCTACACCAGTGACTGATTATACAAATTATGCAGGGTTTGGTTAAATATAGCAGTTTCTGCTCATCATCCAAATGTTCTGAACAACCCCAAAAGTCTAGAAATTGGATCTCATTTTTTAGAACAAAATGTCTGAATATTATGTAATAGGTTACATATCTTCCTTTTGGGCCTCCCTTGACTATATTTGAAATGGATATTTTTTCATTTACTTCATTAATTTTTTCATATGTAAACAAAGTCATAATTCAGTTTTTTCACAACTTAGTCATTAGAATGTACCAAATTATCTTTGGATTAAGTATGGTATAAGAACAAATACATGCATCTCTTCTATTGCTATTGACACCCTAATAAAATAACAGTAAATTAATTCAATAAATACAGTACAGATTTGGCAACTGTAGAAAATCTCTGTCAGTGTTTTTCGGTAGCTGGAGTCGGGTATAGAGGAAAGATCTTTGGATAAAAATGCAAGGAGAGAGGCAGAAGGATGTGTTTACAGAGGAGGAGACTGATGAAGTGGTCAGTTCATTTTCCATGATCTTGGAGTTTTTCAGAAATTAGAAGTACCAATTTGTACAAGAAAACTCAGTGGAAGGGAAAATGAAAATACAAAGATTTAAGCTTCTCTAAGTGATTGGTTATCTCTTCTCTCTCTCATTCATTCTGAGTCCTAAAAGAGGAGTTAAACACATGGATAGGTACCTAAGATGCTCTGTTCCTCTTCCTTGAAAAGTGTGAGACTCCTTAAAGGCTTCCTTTCTCCCCATCAGAAGCACTCCAATGGCCACATAAAAGTGAAATTTGGTAAACTGTAGTGAGGGCAAAAGTAGTGCTGGTGCCTTTCTAATATAGGTCATAGCAAAGGACCACTCAATAGATGATGTAAACTTCCATAATGAAGATAGGAAAGCAAAGACCACAAAGAAATAAATAGGAGATGATGAGGCTGAAGCCACCTCATCTTTGTACTTTCTATCATGTGAATATCTTGATTTATTATTTTTCTGCAGTGATCTTGCTCCAGACCCATTTTTCCTCGGGTTGAATTATAGCAAGTGAAGCATTACAAACAGATGGGCTATCTTTAGCCAGGAAAAAAGACAAGATGGCAATTAAACCAGACACACAAATGGATGGTATGAGATAGAAATACTCCTGCTATGGTCTGTGACCTCCTTCCCACTCACACCTAGAGACTACAAGCTTCTTAACAGTTCTCAGTTTTCTCTTTTCCACCAGTCTTCAAAAGCTTTGAGGTTATTTCAATTGAACTTACATTCCATTTAAAGATAACAAAGTCATTCTTTGAGATCCCCATCATCAAAGACAAATAGAAAAGGGAATCGGCTTGGCTCTGGGTTTCCAGAAACCTTACCAGGTTTCTGGACCACTGCTATTAAAGACAGAGACAGAAGGGGAAGTCAGTTTGGTGGCAGTTGCCCGGAAAGCATAACCGGGAAGCAGATGACAGCTGTCAAGGAAAAGTGCATGGCTGCTCCATTCTGCTACAAAACTATAGTCACTAAAACAGCACAGCATTGAAATACAGACCCTCAGATCAATGGAACAGATTTAAGTATTCAGAGAATGTCTCCACACATACAATTAATCTTTGATAAGGAGCAAGACATGTAAAATGGAGCAAGGAAAGCCTCTTCAAGTTGTTTTGGAACAATTGGCCAGCCACATGCAGAAAAGCTAACTCAGACTTCTAACATAATGAAAACAGGTCAAATCCAAATGGATTAAAGGCCTTAATATTGGATTCAGAACCAAAGGTATGTAGAAATAAAATATGACATCACATTGAGACTAAAGACATCTTCAAGGAGGAAACACCACTATCCAAATAAGTAGAAGCAGAGATAAACAAATAGAACCACATTAAACTGAGAAGCTTCTGTACCCCAAAGGAAAGCATGACTATAATACAAAAGCCACAGAATGGGAGAAACTATTCATCCAATACCCATCAGATAAGAGGCTAATATCTAAGATATACAAGGTTCTAAAAGAACTTAAGAACAAATATGGCCCCATCAAAAAAAAAAATGGGGAGAAGAAATGAACAGACACTTCCTCAAAGAAGAAATACAAATGGACAAAACACACATGAAAAAAATGCTCCCCACCACTAATCATCAGGAAGATGCAAATCAAAACAACAATGAGATATTGTCTCGTGCTACAGAGACTGGTACATATTACAAAGAATAAGAACAACCAGTGCTGGCATGGATGCAGGGAGAAGGAAAGCTCATTCACTTCTGGTGGTAACACCTTCTGGTCCAGCCTCATTGGAAAAAAAATATGGGTTTTCCTCAAAAAATTGAAAATTTAGCTCCCAAAGGATTCAGCAATACCACTCCTAGGTATATACTCTAGAACAGAAAAGCAAAACACAGATAGGCCCTCCAAACTCCTATGTTAATTGCATTACTATTTACAATAGCTAGAATCTGAAAACAATCCAGATGCCTGACAATAGATAAGTGGCTAAAGAAACAGTGATGCATATATGTAATGGAATACTGTGCAGACATCAAGAAAGATGAAGTCATGAAATTTTTCTATATTTGAATCAACATAAAGACTATTATGCTGAGTGAAATGAGCCAGAGGGAAAGAAATAGACACAGAATACTTTCCCTCAACTGTGGGACTTCAGAAAAATTAAGCAGTATGGTAATAATATCCAGAGACAATAGAGACAATAGAGACAATAGAGACTGGAAAGACCAACCCACAATATAAACCTTACCACAAACTTTGGTGAGTGCAGTTAGAGAAATAACTACACCAACAACTATCATGCCAATGGTAGTGAGAGAGAAATAGAATGCCTGTCTCAAAGACAGGTAAGAGGTGGGATGGAGGAAAATAAGAAGCATTGATGGCAAAAAAGATTGCACTGGTGAAGGGAAATGAGCTTTTTATGACTGAAACCGAACTAGAAACATGTTTTTAACCATGGTACTTAAATAAAAATATAAAAATATTCATCAGGTAAGGGATTAACACCTAAGATATACAAGAGACTGATAAAACTTACCAAGGGAAAAATAATCTAACTCCATTCAAAAATGGGGAGAAGAAATGTGCAGAGATTTCCTCAAAGAAGAATTCCAGTTGGTCAATAGGCATATGAAAAAATGCTCCTCAGAACTAATTATCAGGGAGATGCAAATCAAAACAACAATGAGATATTAGCTCATACCACAGAGACTGGCACAATTACAAAGAATGAGTACAGTCAGTGCTGACAAAGATTTGGGATAAAGGGACTCTACTTCACTGCTGGTGGGAATGTAGACTGGCTCAACCTATTTGGAAAACAATATGGATCATGCTTAAAATCTAGATATTGAGCTTCCATAGTATCCAGCCCAAACATATATGCCCTAGGAACCCAGAAATAGTATGCAGAAAAGCCCTCTGCATTCCTATGTTTGTCACAGTCCTATTTACAATAGGCAGAATATGGAAACAACACAAGTACTCAAGAACATAGGAGTAACTAAAGAAACTGTGGTACACTTTATGCAATGGAATATTAAGCAGCTGATAGGATAAAAAAAAGTCTTGAAATTTGCTTATCCATGAATGGGTATTATGAAGATTATGCTGAGTGAAGTGAGACAGAGGGAGACGGAGAAACATAGAAAAATATCACTCATTTGTGGGGTATAAAAAATAACTGTGTTAACTAGTATTAAAATGACAGAGATGAGGATCAGGAAGACCAGTACATGGTAGGAAGTTTGCCACAAAGAATTGTGCATGCAATTAGGATAGGACAAGAACCGAGTGCTGAAAGTGGATAAAGTGATATACATGTTACCCCTTAGTGATAGATTAGAAAAATGTATGCCCCAGAGAGAAAGAGAAAGGGGATAGGGCATCAGTGAGAGTGGACATTGGTGGCAGGAATTGTGTACTGGTGAATGCTGTTGTACATTGTATGACTGTAATTCAATCATGAACAACTTTATTTGTGGGGGAAAAAGTCAACTATGTTCTGAACTACCTTGGAACCATGGTATTAAAAACAAGAAGAAAAATATAACTTAGGGGAAATAAAGAAAACTTCAAACAGAAATGATAGAACTAAAATATTTGGTAAGTGAAATGAAAAACTCACTAGGACACTTCACCAGCCAAGTAACAGCTGTTGATGACAGAATCAGTACGTTTTAAGATGATGTGCAAAAACCTTGCACTCAACAGCAGAAGATGAGAAAACTCCTTAAAATAAATGAACAGCTAACATGAGAACTTTGGGTTGATTAAACTTTGGACAGAGCAAAAACAGATGAATCATTGAGATTTCACAGGACCAGGAAGACATCCCCTGTGAAGAAGAAATAGTCAAAGATAGCACTCCTAAGAAGTTCTTGAGCTAGAGAAAATATGCACCAATATTTTGGAGGCCCAAAGGGAAACAGCTAAGAGATCCAAATAAAAATTCTCCAAGACACATCCTAAACCTAATAGACATATAATACTGGATGCAGTAAGAACAAAGGAATAAATCATATATACAGGAGCATTCTTAATAATTACAGCATATTTACCAAAGGAAATGCTCCAAGATTGAAAATGGTGGCCAGATATAATAACAATAATTTAAAAAACCCAATCAAATGAACGCCCCATTAAAAATACATTACACACCTAGACTCTCATTCAGGTTTGAAGGAACAATACACAACTTCACTGATAAGCAAGAGCTCAGAAACTTTATAGACTCAAAAATCCCCTTTAAGAGAATTAAAGGATATTTTAAAACAAGATAACTCCCACAACTGTGCCAATGACCTACATACATATGGTGATTGAACCGGGGTTGGACACAATGCAAGGCAAATAAATGCCCTACCCCTTGTACATTGATTCAGTCCCCCAGTATAAACATTTGGCTATACTTAATTGGAGAGAAAAGTTAGGATACTAGGTTATTGAATGATTTTTCTGGCGGTAGCAAATGGGCAGGGATCTATGGGTGACTTCTGTGAAGTGAGAAGTAGAGAGGTGGAGTAGAGAGGTAGCAACCATGATGAACCCTTACATGACACATGTGTTTACGTCTCTCCAATCCTATGAGGGAGCTCTTAGGGAGCGCCTGAAGTTCACCTGTTCTGCCCAGGGTGAGAGATGTTTCCTGCTGTCCAATTTCATGGGGGATCTGTGGATTCAGACTGGAGTGAGGAATTTCTCTTGTAGGAAAAAAAAATCCATCCTCGACCTTTTCTAGACCTTTTAGGTCACCAGCCTTGTCTTTACAGAAAAGAATTTCAGAAGGAGATAAATAGTGAAGTAAAGGAACTTTACTGGGCAATAAAAGAGAGGTAGGAAAGAGGTCGATTTTGATATGTGCTGAGGAGAGAATATGGGTTTCTCCAAAATGGAGTAAAGCCATACACATCTCCAAAAAAAACTTTAAAATATCAAAGTCCACATCTTGTAAGGGGAAATGTGGGTCGATTGTGCTTGCCTTTTTCAAGTTCACATATATGTAGGTTTCCAAATTACCTCTGATGCCCACAGTCTATTCTAGAGTGGTTACCAAGAGGGAATAGCATGAAGCAGTACAGTACAAGTTTGGACTGTCTTTTCTTGGTCTTTTTTTCCAGCAGTGGATCTCTCTTCCGATGAGACACATGATATTTTACCTAGAATTCTGCATCTCAGTGGTTTCTTAATCTCCTAAGATGGGTCTTTTTTAAATTTTTTAATGCATCGAATTACTGTGAAATACAAAGTTGTGAAGTTGTTTGGTATGATATTTCAGCCATACAATGTTAGAAATCCTTCCCTTCACCAGTTTCCCCTCCCACACCCCATCTCCTCCCGTATGCCTCTCGACACTTTTCTTTTTTCTTTTTCCCTTTTAGGCACTGTGGTCTACAATACTGTTACTGAAAGGCCACCCAGATAATGTTAGGAAGAAGTCAAGCTCTCATTTGCAGATGACATGATACTATATTTAAGAAGTCTTAATGTTTCTAGGATACCCCAATTTTTTTTAAAAATGCATGTATTCATTAATTAAAGATTGCATACATTTCTTTATTCCAAAGAAAAAGAAAAATTTTTTTTCAAAAAGAGTGTCTCATGACATTCCACTTCTGCTAGAAGATTTTGTAAAACATGGTCCTGTGTTGATTACAGATAGTTCATGGCATTAGTGAATCAGAGAATTAGGTGTCTGTGCTGTATTTATTTTTAACCATCATAAGATCTTGTTATAAATGAAAAATGCTTCTGGAGGGACTCTTCAGGCAATTGTTCTTTAGAGATGTTATCTCCAGAATGTGATTATCTCTAATGGCATTATCCTAGGAGGTAATAAACCAGAGCAGGGCTCCTGCCGAGAGTCCTTTCAGGTGATTTAGAGAGGAAGATGCATATGGTTATCTTCAAACTAATAGAGAAAGGGTTTAAAAATTGGTCATTCAGAGGAGACAATGATTCTCTCATGTATCTGAAAACCGAGATTGAAAACTAGGCGAAGAAAGGGTAATCAGAGGATTCCGAATGGCAAGTGGTTTGGAAAATGAAGGTTTTATTACCATTCAAGTTCTACAGAGAGGCTGACAGATCCTGGGAACAGGCGCTCTGTTGAAAAAAGATGGCATGAGTTACAGGATCATTCCAGGTGAAGCCAAGGAACTGGCGTGGCAGTCCAGAGACAGGGAAAGTTGAACAGGATTATTTACTGTGGTTTCTCTGGGGAGAGCAAGAAGGGAGGCATGGGGAATAGGCTTAGGGTAGGGTAACTTTGGTTCGCATCAGTATTAATTTTTATTCTTAGTTGTTTTGATTATTGAAGAGTATACTCAGCCATGATGCTCATGTGTTTCCTGTCTAGGGTGGGGCCACCCTAGTCTTCCTATAGTTATGTCTTACCACCTGGTCACAGAGGGCTGTGGTTCTCAGACACAGCTGTTTTGGGTGCTGCTGGGGGCACTCATTGTTATTGCTGTGCTTTTGCTTGTAGGGGTTATGCTACACCTCCTTTGTGTGTGATTGTGCTTCTTTTTGTACAGCTTGATAAGGCCTGTATTCCTTTGTTCTGGTGCTCACATGTTGGGCTCTGGTGTGCAGTAAATAGCAAGACTGGGATCACAGATGGTAGAACTGATGGATAAAAACACAAGTGCTTCCAGGACCAGACCTGGTGCATGCAGGGAGAGTGGGGACTGTGTTCTTGGTCTTACATTGGCAATGTAGGTGCTCTAAGTCAGTGTTTTTCTTTTTTAGATATAAAACCTTTATTTAAGCACCATAATTACAAGCATGATTGTAGTTGGGTTTTAGTCATAAATGAAACACCCCCTTTGTCAGTGCGACATTCCCAACACCAATGCCCCCCCATCTCCGTCTTCCTCATCCTCTGCCTGTATTCGAGACAGGCACTCTACTTCTCTCATTCATTAACATTGTCATGCTAGTTGTTAGTGTAGTTATTTCCCTAACAGCATATTACTTAATTACATAATATCTTTAAACGTAACATTATATAAATAAACACCTTGGTTAACATGTAAAAATCTATATTTTTTACATATATAAAAGTACGCATAGGCCTGGGGGCTAGGACATGTGCTCTGAATTCATGAGACACCAGTTCAATTCCTGGCATCATACAACCCCTCACTTTTTTCATCTGGTATATCTTTAGAGGCCACCAAATGGCTCTAGATGTGACCCTGGTTGTTAGTGGCCCCTTGGGGGCCCGAGTAGCACCTAGTTCATAGGCTCTAGAACTGAACCATCTGCAACAGTTGAGTGTTCAGAAGTGGACGCTGAACTCCTTGAGGATAATAGGAAGACTGTGGAAAGGAATTTATAGAATTTCCTAAAGTGTGTAGACGAATAGAAAGTAGAAATAAAAGAATCTATTTTCTTGTACAGAGATGACAAAACCCAGATGCTAAAGCAATTAGTCAGACTTTAGAAGCCACACTCCTAACCATTCTATTATTTTATAGTCCAATATTTGGTAGAATGATTTGATTTGTAGATGCAAAGAGGCTGTCAACTCATAAGTAGTTACTGGTAGAATTAGACCTGGGTTTTTAAAGGTAGATCTCCCTTTTGTATGATTATTTGTGTGAAATTTTGCCAAGCTGTAATGTAGAAGTGCTTTTATGAATTGTCTGTAAATAATTAAGAACCTTCTAATTTCATTTCCTCCAGGGATGCTGTTATGTATGTAAAAATGGAAGTGAGCATTGCTTGTACATAGTTGAAATCGAAATAGAAAGGCTTCTGTCTCAAATCTATACACAAAGTGAAGTGAATCCCTGCATCTCCCATCTTCCAATCTTGGATGGTTCATAGGTGGCCCATTTGCAGGCTTAATTCAGCCAGGAGGTTGATTCCAGATACAGAAATACAGTTCGGCCAGTTCTTTGCATAACAGGGTGCCTTCCTGTAAATTTAATTAAAGAAGTGATCACTGAGTCCAGTGGAAGGAAAAAATTGTTCAGATCTTTCTTTGGAACCAATTATATAACACAAGCTTCCTTTTATCTGGCCTTTTTTCTCCCTTTTTTCTTGAGCTAATCCTGGACACCAGGATGCAATGATTGTATTTCCTGCCAGTCTTGGAGGCTGATCATGAAGCTTCCCCACCCTGCCATGCCATAGACATAATTTGGGAAGGTGGTGTTACTACCTGAACAAACCAAAATTTCCACTTTTGTTCTATGTCAAAGGTGCTTTCATAAGGAATTTGCCAGGTGTTCTTTGTCTTTTATTCTGCCCTTCAATGGGATTCTTGGTCAAGATTTCAGTCCATAATGCTAACTTTCTGCTCCCTTCTGACAAGAGTGCTGGCCGAGCTTGGGCATCAAATGATGCTTCAAGTGTTTCCATGGAAACCATTATGGAAACCATCCACTATCCCCCTGTTCTTGTATGTTTTCAGGACATGAGGAACAGAAGCTATCGATAATGAAGACATAGGGATGATGGTTTGTTTTATGGGGCCGAGCAAATTAATTTTAGGCAGTATAAGACTCAGGCAATGGGATACTGTCTAGCCTTTTTAACACCTATACTTCCCAGTGATCTGATGCAAAGAACAGGGTCACACACACACACACACACACACACACACACACACAAAGATGTACTTGTCTTCTCCCTGAGGGCAATGGGAAATACTAAGACTTCCTTTTCACTGCACTTTATACAAATAGATTTCCAGAATAGATTTTATGATAAGAGGATGAATTCACAGATTCTCTAAACAAAACTCTTCAGTCCCTAGGGGCAAGGAATTGTGACTTGTTCTTTGTTTTGCCCACATGAGCTTGGTCTGCTGTCTATGCACTGAGGGAAATGAAAACCTATTAATTCAGTATATAATTTTTGAGTCTATAGCTGCCTGACCTATGGCCCCACTCTCAGCATTTTACTCCGTTAATCTTAAATAGAAAATGTCACTTCTCAGGGCTTTATGTAGTCTTTGCATTGCAAGTTTGAAAATTTAAGAGCAGGAAAATAGTAAATGTATGCTGACCACACAGAGCCTGATTTATATGCTATATACTGTTAAGCTAGAATTCCCTCTGCCATCCCTCACGACTTCTTCCCCAGTTCCACTTGCTGCTTCACCAATGACCTCTAGGAAAAGGTTGGGGAAGGCTATCTTTCTACAGTGGGATTACTTTGGACACTTCAAGTTTCTGCCATTGTCTACTGGCTGTGCAAATGTTCCAAAGAAGTTCCAACTCGTGATCACTGGTCTACAATAAAATAAATACAGAAATAAAGAATTAAGAATTTTTTTAGAGTTGTTACAGACAAAATTGATGGGGGCTCTAATAAAGCACATGGGCGAAAAACTGTCTGAAAACTAACCCAACCTGACAGGTTGGAAGCCTTTGATGCAAAGGACCCTTTCCGAGCTCAAAAAACCATTGATATGCAAAATTTCAGGCCAAGTGCTGAAGACATCTTGAATAAAAAAGGCCCCACTAGGAACAAAGCCAAGTGAAGACTATCTAAAGAACACACCCTCCTCCCCGTTGGTAATCACCCCAACAATGGACTGGGTGGGGGCAGTTAGGGAAAAGTGGATGCAAACTAATTTGGTAGAGGAAGAAGCTCATGCATTGCATCTGGGTCCATAATGCTTATATCCATGGTGCCTACACACATGAAGCCTACATCTCTCCTCTTGAGATATGCACTCTCATATGTTCATGCTTATTTTTAATTAAATAATTTTTATTTTGACTAAAGTGTATCTCAAATCTTTCACAGTAATATTTTAGGTACATAGTGACATTGAATCAGAGGCATTCCCACCACCAGTGTTGTCCTCCCTCCACCCCTGTTCCCAGCATGCATCCCATATCCCCCTCTTTCCCTCCCCCCAACTGCTAGTATAAGTGGTCCCCTCTGTGTCTAGCTTGTTGTGGACTGGGTTTCGATTCTGTTGTCGTTGGCTTTGGGTTTGGTATTTAAGTCTGATCATTTTTTATTTCATACACTTGTTTGTTCTTGCTACCCTCCATTATTCCCCCCTCAATTTGTGAGGCAGAACAAGATGGTTTAAGTCATGCTTTAAGAGAGAGTAGTTCTCTCTGCTCCAGGGAAACCATAAACTCCCTTTCTCCTTATTATTATTCCTTAAAAAAACTTCACTATTCATTTCTTCCTAAAATTATTTCCTGTGAGGAAAGGTGACAAACGAGAAGACTGGTTTGATTAGATTAGAACTGACGTTTTGTTTTCATTTATTCATTTATTCATTCATCTGTTTATCTATTTATTTATTTTTGGGCCACACCCAGTGGCACTCAGAGTTACTTTTGGCTCTGCACTTAGAAATCATACTTGGCAGGCTTATGGGATGCCTAATCAGTCACAGGCAAGGCAAATGCCATACCCCAGAACTGACTTTTTCTGTCCTGTGAAGCACAATTCCTCAATCCAGGCTGTGAGCAGGGCTCCCTGCAAATTGGGTTGTGAGAACATCTTCCATTCCCTGCAGATCAGGTGGACCTCAGGCACAGCTGATGGCTGCTTCATGGTGCTGTTGGCCATGAACATCTGTGCTGTGTAGGAGGCTTTCTATCTCCAGGTAACAGAGGTGGGTAGAGAGAAAGAGATGTTATTTCCTTCTTGAAGCACTCACTCTTTCCTCCTACATCACATAAGCAAGACACTTGGAAATGTTCACATGGAACAACAACAAAAATTTTTTTTTGCTTCGTCTGGTGGTGCTAAGGGTTTATTCCTGGCTTTGCACTCTGGGATCACTCCTGGCAATGAAAGAGGAAGCCTCAGTTTTCCTTGCTAGCAGCTGTGAACAGTCCCATTTTTGCTGTTCCCATCCTATATTCTATATATATTTATATTTATATATTTATATTATATTTACTATATTTGTATACTTTATATATTATATTATATTATATATTTATATATCTCCTATATATATTTTGTTTTTTGGGTGGGCCACACCCAGCCGTGCTCACGGTTGCTCCTGACTCCGCACTCAGAAATAGCCCCTGGCAGGCTCTGGGAACCATATGGGATGCCTGGATTCCAACCACCTTCATCCTGTTGGTTGCATGCAAGGCAAATGCCCTGCCGCTGTGCTATTGTTTAGGCCCCCATATTCTATATTTTTAAACACTTCTGTAATACACCAAGACCATAGAATCATTAGTCTCAGGGCTTAGTCGCATGAGGGACTTAAAAATAATAGACAACGCCTAAAGCTATCAGGGTCCAGAAGCAAATTTCTCCAGTAGCATGGAATGCAGGAACCAACCTCAATAATATAATAATAAAAGGGAGTTTTATGATCCAGCTAGCTGGAGTCCATGCCTGTCCAACACAGTAGACTTTAGAAAAAGAACCCCAAGGGGCCAGAGAGATAGCACGGAGGTAAGACGTTTATCTTTCATGCAGAAGGTCATCGGTTCGAATCCCGGTGTCCCATATGGTCCCCCATGCCTGCCAGGAGCGATTTCTGAGCACGGAGCCAGGAAAAACCCCTGAGCACTGCCGGGTGTGACCCAAAAACCACAAAAAAAAAATAAATAAAAAAAGAAAAGGACCCCAAAATAAATATTCAAGCAATATATTTAGGGTTAGAGTTTTAACAGTCTTTTTACATTTCAAGCAGCCACCTGTTATCTATTCTAAGCACACTGTAGTTTTTTTTTTTTTACTGGAACCTGCTACATGAGCTCAATCTCTATTTTTTAATTATTTTGTCACCTTTTTATTTATTTTTAATTATTTATGCCACAGGCATATTGGTAATAACATTCTCCCCTAGGTGTTTCAAGGGTTGCTAGCCTACATCTCAGGAACATCTTGGTGAGAACATCCTGTGCTTCAAAGTGTAGGGGGATGACAACCGCTTCTTCTTACAAAGCAAATGGCCCAACTCAGACTGGCCAGATCGCATTCTAGATCCTAGCATTATTTTTTAACATTTTTTATCAATTGACAAGGAATGTAAAAAGGTCTTTTAAGACCTACACAAAGACTCAGTTTTCCTATTTAAAAATGACTCACAGAATGAGCCATAATTTAGTTTTATGATAAGTTCCTTCCCGTATGGAGAGTTCCTTCTCTCCTCTCTACTTTGCTATCAACTTTTCTACTCTTTGAGTAACTGAGTCTGATTTGTTTATTATTCAATATGGAACTTGGGAACTGTGGACAACACGCGCCACTGCTTCTGCACCAGCAAGGCTTAGGGGACCCATAATTGTTGGAGAATCAACACTAGAATTGTGACCCTGTTGCTCTGATTTCCTGACCATCTATTTATATCTCTTAAATTTAATGAAAATCAAAATTCAGAACTGCATTTATTTGGTGCATAATTTCAATTTCACTTTAATGACTCTATAGGTTTTTTTAGATTTTTTTTTTCAGTGCCTCGAATTGAACCCAGGACCTCAGACATCCCTAGTCCTATTTATTGTATTTTTAGAAGTCTGAGTCAATAACATATAGAGGTGGAAAAATAATAGAAACAAATTGACCTTTCATTACTCTTTGTGAAATATTGTTTTGGGTCATTTGGAATAGAAATCAGTAGCTTACAAATAATGCATAGTAGACATTATTCTTTGCATTTTCCTGTTTTTTGGAAAGGAGGGATAGTGAAGTAATTTATACATTCAGGAGCCAGAGATTGGAAACTTAGGGTTTTCTCAGAAGTCGTTTCCATAGCTCATGTACAGAGCACCATAAAATAAAATAGAAGCCTGATACTTGAGACCAAGTTATGAGCCCTCTGGGCATGATAACTTTGAGCACCTTAGTCAGCAGGCTTTATATTATTACTAATAACATTGCATTAATGTGATTTGGAGATTATTGATTTCAGTGAATATCTTCACTTATGTTTTTATTACTTTTCTTTATCATGGCAGCTTTGCAGTGTACCTTCAAGAAGTCTTAGACTGTTTTGAGATCCACTAACTCATCTAGGGCTCAAATTCAGATGCTAAAACTGCAGGAAAATAGAGACTGTTGACCAGGAACGGTATAGTTTGGATATAGCCATATTCATCCAGAGGCAAGAATATGCTTTTCTATACAAATGTATCTCCCTCCCCTATTCTTTTTTCATCTAAGTTATCAGATATGTCATAAATGAGCCAATATTTCATTTAGCTGGACACACGGTGAGCTAGGTAGGATGGGATTAGTAATAAAATATGCAATCATTAATGAGAATTATGAAAACTTTCTCTCTAGTAGTAGCAGAAAAACAATGTTTAATAAATACATGTTTTATGTTTTACACCATGAAATATTGCTTACTTAGTTATTTAAGCTCTAAGTAACACATTCCTATAATTTCTCCTTTATCAAGCTTGCAAACTGTGCTAACAGTTTCTTCTAATTAAGGAAAATATGCTTTTTCAATATTCAGTCATCTAGTCTGAGGAACCTGCTCCTTTCCTGGTATTAATAGCTACAAAAACTTTGTTTTATATTGTAGGGCAGACTAGAAAAACTGGCTCAATGGACTTGAATGCCTGACTTGCCTATGGACACTCAATGTCAGCTTTCAGCTCCTTATGGTTTCCATTGTTGAGTGATATGTTAGAATGCAAGACTTCAAAGTAACTGTAATATTAATGTTGGAATTAGAATGTTTGAAGAATGTTGGAGATAGAATTCTAAACTTTTCTTAGAATTAGTATAAGAAACAACCTGGCTTTGGCTTCTGTACCCTGTTTGCTTAAGGAAGTCAACTGTCATAAACCTGATTTTAGTGCAGCTGTGACAGGCTGTAAATTTAGGGTAAACAACATAATCTCCCCCAGAGATAAGGAGACTGAGGAACTAGCTCAGTCTCATGACATGGGTATTGGTGCCAGATACCACCATGTGCTTATTTTAAGGCTCTTCCTGGAATATTTATCTTACCATACCACCAGAATGGGAGCAGGATGGGAAAGATCAGATTACTGTAGCCACATAACTGCAAAATTCCTGAGTGTTTACTGGTTGAAAGGTATACAAAGTCTGAATACCTGACATTTGGGGTCCATGTTGAAACTCATTGCATCAGGAGATTCTGGACCCCAGTATGTTGGTTCAATAAACCTCTCTTTGACTTGCATTATTGTGCTCTCTCTGTTTTTATTTTTATTTTTTTAAATATAGTCGAGAACAGACTCTAACACCATAATGCCCCTAGGTAGGGTCCCCCAACAAACCGAAATTTTAAGCCTGATTCTGTAAAAGAAAAATAGGGTTTTCTGTTTCAGACAGTGAACAACATTAGAAAGAAGTTTGTTAACAGATAAATGCTCATTAAAACTATGGGTTTTAGGAAAAATGAAAGACATTCTTGCAATAATAATTTTCAGAGACAAAAGAGAGGAGGGCTGGAAGTTACAGCTCACCTTATGAAGCTCACCACAAAGAGGGATGAGTTTAGTTAGAGAAATAACTACATTGTGAACTATCCTAACAATGAGAATATATGAGGGAAATAGAAAGCCTGTCTAGAGTACAGGCAGGGGTGGGTGGGGAGGAGGGAGATTTGGGACACTGGTGATGGAAATGTTGTACTGGTGATGGGGGGTGTTCTTTGCATGACTGAAACCCAAACACAATCATGTATGTAATCAAGGTGTTTAAAGAAAATGTAAAAACAAACAAACAAACAAACGTGGGATTCAATAAAAATAGTTCTTGGAATTTTTATATTTATATCCAGAAGAAAATAATTGCCCAAATGATAGACATCTCATCACAATATTTACATTCTACTTTTTGTCATATATAATGGTAAATTTTTAGCAGAGATCCTGACACTATGCATTTTTAAAAGACTTTGTGGAACATCTAACACAAAGTTTTGCAGTCAAGGGTGCAGAGAAGTTGCAGCACATGTTCTAATGTTGTGTTGGTAAAGCATTTCCAAAATAACATTCATTCCCAGTTCTTTCCAAATCGATAAAATAAGAGTTCAAATGGACTGAATTCGGCATCATCTCACCTTCACTCTCCTACTAGAGATTGAAACAAGGACCTAACATAACACAATGCAAAGCTCCCTTGCAATCACATTCTTAAGCCCTGGATTCTGATCTTTATGAAAATCAGTGTCTTCATTAACTAGCTTGGTCTTACTTTCAGTGACACATTTATAGGGTCAGAAAATTTCCAATATAATTTTCTCATTCTCTGATCTTTCTTTTCAATAAGAACTGGGATTCTTTGGACTTGAGTGGTGGTGGTGGTGCAAGTGGGGCATTTGCCTTGCCCACACTAATTTAGGACGGACTGCGGTTTAATCCCCTGGTGTCCCATATGATCCCCCAAGCCGTGAGCGATTTCTGAGTGCATAGCCAGTAGTAACCTATAAGCATCACTGGGTGTGCCCAAGAACCCCCCCCCCAAGAAAAACAAAATTGTGATTCTTTGTGAATGGGAGGTAATATTCTGAACTCACTAAAGAAAGCTGAGCTGGCTGAGAAATATCTTATCATATGTAATGATCATCTAAAATGATCTGACAAGACTTTTATTTTTTGCTTTTGCATAGGATAGGTGCAGTAAACATTGGGAAAATTAGAAAGAAAATTTCCTTGGCGTACGAGATGCAAGGTGCCTCCACCCATAAAGCATATTGTCATAAAAAAAGACAAACTATAAGCTCCCATATTGTCCTACAGCAAGGTCTTCTTTTTTTTTTTTTTTTTTTTTTTTTTGGTTTTTGGGTCACACCCTGTGACGCTCAGGGGTTACTCCTGGCTATGCGCTCAGAAGTTGTTCCTGGCTTCTTGGGGGACCATATGGGACGCCGGGGGATTGAACCGCAGTCCGTCCTAGGCTAGCGCAGGCAAGGCAGGCACCTTACCTCCAGCGCCACCGCCCGGCCCAGCAAGGTCTTCTTTTATGGTCCCAGGAGAGATGCTGTTCAGTAGCAGTTGTCATAATCAGTCGTCTATAATTAGAGATCTTGATTTTTGCACAAATCCTAGGATGAAGTCTAGAATAAAGTCTTTCTTTATGGTCCCAGGAAAAATTATGCTCAATCATGGTTATCATAGACTTTCTTCTGTAATTAGAGATTTTGGTTTTTGCACAAATCTTAGAATGGAGCATCTTATGATTTCATCTCACTGTTAGGTGTCAAGGAAAGACAACTTGCTCTTAGACTGAGTTGTTGTTATTTCCTCATCATTAAGGTGTCATATAAACCTACCCTGAAGCAAGTTGGTGCCAGAGTATTGGGTATTGGGTATTGGGTATTGGGGCTTCCCTTGGAGGAAGTTTGATTCTGGGTGCTTGTGTAGGAAACTGTGCCAGTTCTAATGTTGGGATATGGCATTTGGGGTGAATGGTCAATGTTTGATCAACTGAATCCTAAGGCATGTTCCCATGACTAATGTTCAGGGTCAAAGGAGCCACTGTACTATAAATTTATGAGTTCTTATATTCATTTTCTTTTTGGCTTTTCGGGCCACATCCATCTGATGCTCAGGGATTACTCCTGGCTAAGTGCTCAGAAAATGCCCCTGCTTGGGGAGACCATATGGGACACCGGAGGATTGAACCACGGTCCTTCCTTGGCTAGCACTTGCAAGGCAGACAGCTTACCTCTAGTGCCACCTCACCAGCCCAGGGTTCTTATATTCATTAGTTAAGAACTTCTTTCTATACATAAAATATCCCCATTTTAGTGTGCCTATGCAAAAAGGAATGCCATATTATATTACTGGTGCATTTGGGGTTAAAATTAATAAACTATATTGGTGACAGAGCAGTAGCACAAACAGTAAGGCCTTGGATCCACTAATCTAGGACAGACCAGGGTTCAATCCTCCAGTGTCCCATATGGTCCCCTCCAAGCCAGTAGCAATTTCTGAGTGCATAGACAGGAGTAACCCCTGAGTGTCACTGGTGGGACCTAAAGACTAAAAAAATAAATAAATTAACAAGCTATACAGTCTGTATGCCATAATTTTGACCTGAGCTTGTATCCCAAGCAAGACTTTTCTACTAGAATTTTCTACTAAGCAGTTAAAATAACAATAATAATAGTAATAAATATAAATAAAATAAATAGCTGGGAGAGGCTGCCTCAACATATGACAAATACTAGATATACAACTATTAAAGGAATGCATCTACAGAAACATACAAAGAAAATGTAAATATTCCCTGTAAGTCTTTTGAGATAGTCTGAGGAAGGATAAAAGCCAGGGGACATTTTCTTTTTTTTTAAATATAATATTTATTTTAATCATAGTGGCTTCCATATCATTGACGATGATATTTTAGGTACATATTAACATAAAAACAGGAAAGTTCCCATCACCGAATTGTCCTCTCTCCACCTCCGCTCCCGTCCTACCTCCCATATCCTCCTCCCTCACCCCCAGTGCTGCTAGAATAAGTGGTCCCCTCTGTGCCTAGTTTACTACTTAGAGGTCCTAAATCTGTTTGGTCTTGGTACCTCCCTTGTTTCCTGCTCTAAATGGGAGGTGGGACTAGATAGTTCAAGTTATGTGGTTTTGTTTGAAGAAGAGAAAGGTACTAAACTGGGGGAAAAAATCAAATACACTGAAAATGGGCGGAGTCCTTCTGGAGGCTTTCATCCTAGGTTTGAGAGACGAAGGGGAAAAGAAGGGTGAAACACCACAACAGTACAAAAAGAAGTGTTAGGTAAAATATCCAGTGAGCACTTCAACAATAAAGATAAGCACCACATAAAGGCCAGTGTCTTGAGATAAAAAACATGGCAGAGCACATAAAGGAAGAAAAGAAAAGAAGAAAAAAAACAAATATAAATGGAGACAACAACTTCAATAACCACACCAAAACAATGAAATCGACAAAAACTAGATAAATAACTAAAAAAGAAAATTGTCTTGTGCTTTTTTTGCCTTGGGGTTTTTTTTTTTTTTTTTTTTTTCTTTTTTCTTCCCTCCTGCACAGGCACAATAAATAATAGGGTCATTCGAAAAGGAATTCCCTCGGCCCAAGAGATACAGGGTTTCTCTGCCCTTGAAGTATATTGTCATGGGTTTAACTATAGACTCCTTTCAGGTTCATTTACTCTCCTCTTGGTGCTTTTGTGGTGTATGGAAGACATCTGCTCTGTCCTGGGTGATAAAATCAGACCTCTGTATCTAGAGATCTCGGTGTCTGCACAGGTCAGGGATTGGAATTTATGATGAAGTCTTTCTTCTGGCTCTAGAAGTTCTGTTCCCTCAGTGTCATTTTAATCCTTCTTTTGTGGTTGGTGGTCTTGGTCTTTGCGCTGATTCTAGGGTGGGGCCTGGGATAGTCTCTTTCGTTATGTTTCCAGAAGACCCATTCCGTTGCAAATTGCCTCAGACAGAACTCTGGAACTAGAGGTCATGGTTGTTGTGCAGGTCATAGATCAATCTTTAGACTAGGCCTTTTTTATTGGTCCCAGGATACATAAAGTCAGGTCATGGTTCTATCAGCCAGTCATCTGTAAATTGCGATCTTGGCGTTTGGACAGACCAAAGGCTTTTCCCCTAGTGTAAAGTAATCTTTTGCATCATTTTGCTTCTTTAATTACTTTTTTACCTCATTTTTTAAAAATCTTTTTTCTTTTTATATGTATACATGAGCACATATATTTTTATTTCTATTTTTATCTTTTTTGGGTGTGTTACCTATTTTTGTTTTCTTCTATTTCCACCCTCAAATGCACTTGCAATATAATGTAGCACCATTTCTCCCTGCAAAGGCACACTAAAAAAAAGGGGAAATCTTAAGTATAAAAATGAGCTCTTATCTACTAGGGATAAGAACTCATACTTGTTTACAATACAGGGGCATCTCCCACCTTGAAAATACAACTTAGACCCCAGGTGATTAGACACCAACCATCCAGCCTTGAACTCTGGATCACAGACATAGAAATGACACAGTTCTTCACAACATCCACAAGAAACAAATCCCATTCGGGACATCCTTAATACTGCTCGGACACAAACAAGTGCCAGCTCTAATATGATATCCTGACAACGAGGAAACTGGGAACAACTTGACCTAAGAGCAGGTTATCCTACCTCACCAGCTAACGATAAGACAAAATCAGACTTGTCACCCTTTGGTCTGTCCAGGGGACATTTTCATCCTGCACTGTGGTTCTGTGAAGACTGAGAAATGATTTGTAGCAGTTAGAGATCAGGTAGTGTCTTCGAGTTGGGAGTCCCTCTGGAGCTGAATATGGTAGCAAGCCACAGTCCATAGTGAGGGTCTGTGGGAGAAAAGGGATTGCATAGAATGTGTCAGCAGAAGTTGTATCTTCAGCTTCTTGCTAGGGCAAGAGATGGGAGCCTGAGAAGGTGTCCTTTCACTTTGTGGGCCAGGTGGTAGCTTGCTGGGACTGGGGAAAATTTCCTGTTCCTGATGAGTTAAGAACTGAGGGTAGAGGCCAGAGAGATAGCATGGAGGTAAGGCGTTTGCCTTGCATGCAGAAGGACGGTGGTTCGAATCCCAGCATTCCATATGGTCCCCCCGAGCCTGCCAGCAGCGATTTCTGAGAGTAGAGTCAGGAGGAACCCCTGAGTGCTGCCGGGTGTGACCCCCCAAAACAAAACAAAACGAAAAGAACTGAGGGTAAAGAGGGTTAAATAGGAAATAAAGGATCAGGGTGAGGGGTGAAAGGATAGAAGGAGTTTTGTAAGGTGATGAATGGGATGGGGAGAGGAGGAATAATATATAACAGGGACTATATAGAGTATAGGGAGGGATATGTCTAATACAGATTTTCACTTCTTTTCTTTATGCATATTCGTGGTGATAAGGCTTCCAACTCATGACTCTAGATTCAGTTCTCACTCCTAATGATGTTTAAGGGACCATATGCCATTCTAGAAATTTTAAAGTGGTCAACTAAATTAAAGGCAAGAGCCTCAACCCCTGACAATTTTTCTTTTCTTGCTTTCCTTTCCTTTTCTTTTCTCTCTCCTTTTCTCTTTTGTTTCTTCCTTTCCCTCTCCATGCCTCCCCTCCTCTTTCTTCCATTCCACTCTCCTCCTCCCCTCTCCTTCTTCTATTACTTTCCCTACCCTTCCCTCCTTGGCCTTGTTCTCCCTTCACCTCTTCTTTGATTCCTTGCCTTCCCTCTCCTTCCCTCCACTTCTCTTCTGTTCCCTTCTCTCCAATCCCCTCCCCTCTTCTTTCTTCCCCTCTTCTCTCCAACCCTCTTCCTCTCCTTCCCCTCCCCTTCCTTCCTTTCATCCCTGCTCTCTTCCTCTCCCCAATCCTTCCCTTGTCTCCCCTCCTCTTCCCTTCTTCCCCTTTCCTTCTCTTTTCTTTCCTTCCTCCTAAACTGTGCTTAGGGGATCTCAGGGCCTTTCTTGGCAACTCATAGCCAACTCATAGTCAGTGGCTCAGTACCATGTCTCTAGTTTGATGCTGCTCAGACCCTGTTTTTCTGGGACCACCAGCTCCATGTGTTTTCCAGATCTGCCTATAGGACTACAGCAGGCAATGCTGGGGAGAAGCAGTCAATGTATAAGACATATTCCTTACCCTCTGTACTATTTTACAGGCCACTATAACCTACAATTTTCTTGATGATTTAAAGATATAATTTTGTATCTTTCTTAATTTCCATGTTTTTTTTTTATTCGACCATACATATAGTATATATTAATGGAAGGTAGAATGCTCTGCCACTGATTTCATAAGGCACCAATTGCTATTGGCTATGATATGTGAGATTTAACCTTTATTGGTTTCAGACATAATTTTGATGACAAGATGCCATTATCACTCTAATAATACATTTAAAATGTCAGTAAAATTATATTAAGAGAAAAATCATTTGAAGACAAAAATGGAAATTGGACTCTATTTCTTCAGGAAATAAGTTATTATTTCCTTATGCCAAAAATCTTACAGACCCCCTTTTTCAAAAATATACCTGCCTCATCCACTTTCTTGATAAAAACCCAAGAGAAAAATTATTGAGGTCAGCAGAGACGAAAAGAATACTCCAAATTCAGGAAGGAATGAAGTGAAAAGGGAATATTTTTTTTTGCCAACTATTCATATGAGATTTCTCTGAAAGAACTCCTATCTGATTTATTGTACTACTGTGATCACTTTGGCTCCATTTAACCTACATACCTAAAATGTTGTAAAAGTAAGAAATTATGGAAGGAGTAAGACTGAATGACACCACTTCCAATAGCCAGAATCCAAGTTTCTCTTTCATTCCTCTGGTGACATAGACACACAAGGATATACTTGCTTGTTCATAGTATGGATGACTTTGTTTTTTGTTATTTTTTTATTTCCTATCTTCCCACATCTGCAGAGCAAGTGTTGAAAAAACTCTAAGTGCTGACATCTTTCCGGTCTGGTGCACTTTTCTCCCGTCTGCTTCCTCCTTCTATTCTTGCTGTGGCTCAGACAGTTCAGATATCTGAGCATTTGAGCCAAAATTTCCATCCCGGTATAGAGTAAAGCAATTATCCCCCATCATCATTTATCCTTGCCTCTTCGATCTGTTTTAGCATCATTGGCTTTAATTTAATAACACCATATTTTATCGTTGAATGCATTTCAAATTTACTTTGTTGGTTTAATTTTTTTTATTCTCTCTCTTGCGAAATCTCCCAAATGTTTTGTTTGGATATGCTGGCTTTGTTCTCTTTTGTTCTTTCTCTCTCTCATTTTTTAATGGCAGACTAGTAGGGGTTGTATTTCACATTATTTTATTTGTTAAATATCCACTTGATACCAGTCACTATGCCAAGGAAAGATATTATCTGGGGAGTTTGTGGCACCCAGATTGAGGTAATTGTGGCACATTTATACATACAAATGTGAGTTCTGTTTTTAGTACAAATATATATATATATGCATATGTACATAAGTTTATATATATGTTAGTGATAGAAAGGTATTTGTGTTTGGTCTAATCTAAGCAATTCAGGCTTCTTTCTCTAAATCATCTACAGCATAAAATCTAGCAAGGACAAAGGCAACATTTTTTTCCAGTCCACCTCTTCCAAATGCACCTGAAATTACTTACCTATAATAGATCCAAGGAATTTTCACATTTGCTTTCATTACTAATCCAACAGAACTAGTATCACCTTGGGTCCTTTAAATGCAAAAAGTTCCATAATTTAGTTTCCATCAGGATTCATTGAAAGCAAAGTAACAGCAGCTTGATTCCATTGGGCTTCCAACTGCTTCCTCACTTCCTATCCTCCATTTTCCCTCAAACACGATACTAATTTCAAGTCAAGCTTTATGTGTACTTGCTCTATTAAACACATTCTCAGCTCTGTTCTCTTTTTGGTTTCCAGCTCTGTTCTCTTACCAGCTCTATCCATTCACAAGTTGGGATAAATTCACTCTCTCATCTATACATTCTGAAAATGCTTAAGTTCTGCATACTACCCTGTTAGTTTGCTAAAGTTCTACAGTTAGGGATCCAATTCTTGCTCTCAAAGCTTAAATAATTTGGACAAGATATACTAAGTAAAAAGTTTAATAGCGGAATTTATGCAAAATAGGTTTAGAGCTATGATTTTTATTTCCTGTTTTCTTATTGTGGTTGTTTTGGTTCAATTTTTGGCCACACCCAGTGATGCTCAGGGGATGCTGCTATTGTGTGTTCAAAGGCCACTCATTGTGGGGCTTGAGGGATTATATGGGGTTCTGGGCATGGAACCTATGTTTGGCTACATACAAGGGAAGTAAACATAGCCACTGTGCTATATCTCAAACCCTTTAAAGTCATGATATTTTTGTTACAAGTTAAAACTTTACCTACATCTGTTTTAGCATCACCATCTTCCACCAGCTAGTTTTATACATGGGATTGATACAGTACATGGGATTAGTACAGGTTGGCTTTGATGAGGCCCAAGGAAAATCTGAACTCAGTATGACAAAGTTTAGAATAGGTAAGATTCACAACCAATTCTTTGGACAATGTGTAAGGAGAGAAAGTATCTACTCAGGAAAGGGGTTGATGAGATGCCTGGAAAATATTTCTCATTATTTCCATACTTTGCCCTCGATATTTTTTAAATAGAAACCATTGTGATCTACAGAATCCTTCATAGTTAAATTTCAGATATTCAGTGAATCAGGGCCATTCCCACCACCAGTGTCAACCTCCTTCTACTAATGGTCCTAGTGTGTCCTATTCCACCACACTTTGCCCCCTGGCCTGCCAGTAGAACAGGCCCCTTTGAGTTTAGATTGATAAAGTTTAGGACTCTTGATTCTATTGTCATTGACTTTGCTTGGATATTTAGTTCTGTCCTTATTTTTTCCCCATCAATGCACCAGGCCCCCAGCCTTTCTTCTTTTCTTTCTTCTTAGCTTTATAAAAAAAAAAGTTGAAATATTTGGTAGAACAAAGTAATTTGTGTCCCCAAGCTTCTATGAAAAAGATGACAGCCTCTATTCAAAGGAAAAGAAATAAAAAAGTGGAAGAAAATTTAAAAAAAAGCATATGTGTGAGTGATAAGTTTTTACATTTTATTTATTTATTTATTTTTGCATAGGCACAGCAAAAGATGGGGGGAAATAGAAAGGAAAAATATTTGGCCTAAAAACAAGGAGACCTTACTCATAAAGCATCCTGTCATAAGACCAAATAAAGGCTTTGATCCAACCCTGGATTTTTAAGACTATGATCCATATTGTATTAGAAAAAGTCAAATAATTAATTTGAATTTACTCCTCCTTCATAGCTTAATAATACAACTTGAAATTTATGACACATTCACTCTATGCAAAGCACATTGAATACAAATAAGAGTTTGAAAAGGGGAAAAGAAACTCAGCATATATCAAAAGGCCACACTTTTAGATAAAATGGTTTCTGTGAGACCATTTTTTTTTTTTTTGGTTTTTGGGCCACACCTGTTTGATGCTCAGGGGTTACTCCTGATTATGCACTCAGAAATCACTCCTGGCTTGGGGGGACCATATGGGACACCGGGGGATCGAACCGCGGTCCGTCCTACAGTAGCGCTTGCAAGGCAGACACCTTACCTCTAGCACCACCTCTCAGGCCCCTGTGAGACCATTTATAAGATATTTAACAGAAGAGTCGACTTAGTATGGCTAAGCCATAATGAGCTTATTTTGACTTACATAATAAAATTTTGCTGCTGCCGTTTTTAGATTTAATTTACATGACTTGATCTAGCATTTCAGGAACATAGATATCATTCCTCCCTCCAGTTTCTCTTTTTATTCCTTGCTCTTTCTCTTCCCTTTCTCCTTCCCTTTCCTTCCTTTTCCCCCATACTTCATCCCTCTCTTATTGTCTTTCTCTTCTCTCTTTCTCCTATTTCTTCTTTTTATTGATTAAATTTATTTTTATTAATATTTTTCTCCATGGTAGTTTAGATAAAGTTGTTTAAGCTTAAAGAATAAAGCTATTGGATACCTCCAGCATCATCCCTCACTATCTCTGTTATCATCTCTGGTACCATCTTATTTCCTCCACCACTCTCCTCACTATCTTTTCTTTTTCTTTTAATTTTTTTTATTTGGGCTACACCAGTGATGTTCTTTTTTTTTTTTTTTGGGGGGGGGGCCACACCCGTTTGATGCTCAGGGGTTACTCCTGGCTATGTGCTCAGAAATCGCCCCTGGCTTGGGGGGACCATATGGGACGCCGGGGGATCCAACCGCTGTCTGTTCCTTGGCTAGCGCTTGTAAGGCAGACACCTTACCTCTAGCACCACCTTCCCGGCCCCACCAGTGATATTCTTAACTCTGCACTCAGAATACATACCCTATGGTGCTCAGGGCACCATTTGCCAGGAATGAAACCCAGGTTTGCCGTTTGCAAGACAAGTGTACTATTGTTCTAGCCCAAGACTTGGTTTTATTTGTTTATTTATTTGGTGAGAGCCATAATGGGTGGTGCTCAGAGATTACTCCTGGCCCTTCACTCTTGGAAAACTTGGAAGAATATATGAGATGGCAGGGATTGTACCTGTGTCAGTACTCTGTAAGACTTGCCCCATCCTCTATACTATCCATCAGGCCCTATTTTTTCTTATAGATTCATAGTATTCTATTATTTCTGTATACCATAGCTTCTTTATCCATTCATCTGTTATTAGATATATCTGTCTTGATTATTTTGAAACCTTTGCACTTCCTGGTGCCTTAGACGGTTGTTTGCATCCCCTTGTTCTGTATAGTTCATTTTCATAGATACACACATGGACACAATCAGAAAATAGAAATGCTTTTGTGCCAGAACTCTCAGCAAAAAATGAAAAGGAAATGGAATTTAAAAATAAAAATCAATTCTCAGGGACTTACGTAAAATGAGACAGGAATGTAGGTCACATGTGAATTCAAAAAATGTTAACTTGACTGAAATGACATTTCTTCACTTGTAGGATTCAGGAGCCATTTGGGAAGGAGGACTCATTCTTGGTTGTCAGAGAAGCAGTTAACTGAATACTCAGAGTGAAGAAAATTCTTCCAAAGCAACAGAAATGATATATAAAGGTTAGCAGGTAAATTCCTTCTCCTTTGGGAAGATACCAATAGAATCCATTGCAATTACAAATAGTCTATGTCAGAGCTATTCAACCGTGTGGTAGCCGCATTTTCTAGTTGTGGCATGTGTCCTTTGGGTCACTGGATAAAAACATTTGATTGGATCTTGAGCTTAGCAATATGATGCAATTAGAGAGATACTTGAAAGGTGAAAGAGGTTGCTTGGAGTATTTTATTTTGCTTCCTTCTTTTTCTTCTCCTCTTCTTCATCCTCCCATTATTTTTCTCTTACCTCCCCCTTTGTCCACCCAATAGAGTATGAAACAGTTTCCTGAACAACATTGTTTGAAGGACTCAATAAAGACAGACAACCCTTTTCTTTATTAGTAGCCATAATTCCTAGCCCAAAGTCGCAGCTCTTTTTCTATTGTCTGAAGAAAACTTGGTAATTGAACGGTGAAAGGGTGTTAATCTTCTTGATTCTATTTATAAGAACTCTCAGTTCTCCTTTAAACTCATAGCCAAGGCAATATTAATCAGTTGCCAATAAACTGCTCTGTGTTGGCATTCGCATATGTTTCAACTCAGAAATAACATGCTTAAATGGAAACTGAAGAAATGCACCCACCAGGGACTTTATTTTTGTTATTAAGCATTTTATTATGCTTTTTTAATTTTTGATTATAGCTGTACTACCAGTTAAAATGTGAAAATTTTGTTGGTAGTTGGGGAAAAATATCACTCATTCTTTTCGATGACTGTCCTACTAGCTAATTCCATAGAAGGAGAAATATGATAATGTGTGCCTGAATTCATTCTTAGATGGCAAAACAGTTTAATTATTAGAGGAATGCCTTTAAATTTCTCTTAGCCCAGTACAATTTTTGCTTCTAAATTTACTAGCTATATGACAAGAGTTAACCTTAATATTCAAGATTAGATTTTCAATTTCTAATCTTTATAAGAGTTTTATTTAATGAAAAATCTATGTGATCGCTATAAAAATGAGAAAAGGCATACAAGATATTTATCATACACATTATTTGGTGTATAGATAGCACAAAATGAATCTAACAACTACTATTCATCATTCTTATATTTTATTTAACCTTCAAGCTACTTTTTTACAAATGAGGAAACTGAGTGTAGAGATATTAACTGACATGCAAATTTTCATGGTCTGTTAAGTGACAGATTCATTTTGTTTCCCCCAAACCAGAGTTTCCTGAAGTTGAAGGCATGTACTTGGAGCTGTAGCTATTTGTCTTCCACTAGAGCAAGATCTATGAGTAAAAGAATCATGGAGCCATGATTGTTTGCATTATGTGTTCTCAGACCTTTGTACCATTTTTTTGTATACACAACATTCCTGATAAAAACTTACTGACAAAAGAGCAATTGTTTTTACCAATGTATTTTTCTAATTAGGGGAAACCATATTTGATCCCCTTAGTAATTATTTTAAATAATAGCCATATTAATTTTTGGAGTATATCATATTCAACTTTGAGCAGAGGCCATACATCATGAAATTAGTCTTTAGCCATCCACAGGATTTATGTTAACTCCCCACACATATTTGCAATCATTGGATTTCATGGTGAATTACAGCACTAATATTCATGAGCCTGGCTGTCCCAAACGTTAAGCCTTTGCTCCTGACCTGGTACTGTGAAAATTTGTGCCAGCCATCTGAAACTCTTAATTTCCTGGTTCTCTGTCTACTAAAGTAGAGCGAATCATCATTGGTACGTGCAAGTTTTCAGGGTATCATTATATATGCAAATGAAATAAATATTGGCAAAAATAATTATTGTTGCTCGTGGGAGGATTAATAGTTACAGCCTGCCCTGTTTTCAGTTGAGGTTTAATTTAATTCTGTGGCATGTATTAACTGAAGAAATTAATCTGGGTTTAATTATTGTGTGCAACTGCTAATGTGCACACTTTTGATGAATTTTCAGTTACACTGAACCACCGATTCAGAAGCTATGCTTCCATTCATTGGCTGGTAGGGAGACTTTCATAAAGATGATGGTCTTTTCTGGATGAATTCCAAATGCAGTGTCATCAGTAGCAGAAAACTGTTATTCATTTGGGCAAAGTCGTGGGTATAGAGTTGGTAAACCAAAGGCTTAAGCTCCTGACTGTGCTATAAATAATTTCTATGTATTCCTAAACCTTAAATAGATAATGGCAGGAGAGAACCAATTTTCCCTAGGTATTTTATTGAAACTTAGAGGCATGTGATAACAAATTTGGGAAGTGTAAACTGTTTCTTTAAAGAAAGAAATATCTATTGCAAGCTTTTTATCTATTTAATGGCAAATTCGTTTGAAATGAAAATATATTTTAGAATATTTTATATGAATTGGGTGAGTAGAATGTAGGTTGACAGAGAGTAAGGGCAAATGAACTTCCATTCACCATAAATATTGCCAAAAATAAAATTGAACAGGATAGTTGGTTATGCTCTTTGGGAGTTTGATTATTTTGAGGTATCATTACCTGCCCAAATTCTATGTGGCTAAACCTGATAAAAATAAATGATATGGAACCAATAGCACTTAAATGGTAGCAACAAAGTTTGCCAGCTGGGTTATTGGGTTGTTTCCTTCATGGTTCCAACAGATCCAAGAGTTGCTGTGAAATCCATATATAGTAATAGATGCAAAAGCAATATACATCAACATTGACTCTGGGTGGTGGTAATTTGCCTATCAAAACATGTTAGCTTGACTTTGAGTAAAAGATTTGGGTGTTTGAATAGAACAAACAGAGACTGTACTACCACTGCAGAAACAACGAGGGCGGTTTTCTCTGGACCTAAGCATATTTCATGTTCATACACTAAAGGCATTTTTCCTGGTCTCATCTTCTAGCCACCACCAGGGGTTTCCTGTGAGTAAAATAATGACATTACCTGTTTCTTCTCACACACAAAGATCATGTTGACTGAGCTACAACTCTATTTCCTATTTCTTTGTTTGCTCTGATCATCCTGAGATATCAGGGAAATGAAAGTCTGGGGAGGGCAGAAGTGTTTGAGGTACAATGAGAAATCCTGACTTTAAGTTAATGGAATTGGAAGTATTTGTAAAAAGAACACAGCAGTGCGGGTATTTACTGTCTTCACATGTGTTGGATGCTGATATCTCACTCCATATTGAATCTCCAGCAGTCGCTGACACTAAGAATGTTCATTTAAACACGGGACAATTCTTTCATGCCTTTTCTATGGTCTGACTCAAAGGAGATTTGGGCAGGCATCTCTTCATCTTTTAAGAAAATGACAAATATTTCTAAGTTCATGTTATTCAATCAGCAGCTACTTATTGATAAGGGTGTTATGTCGATTACTATTCAAAGTCTTACAAAACACAGTTGTAGAGAAAACAGACAAAATATAACTGCTCACTTTGAGTGTTTTGGTGCATGGGAGTCATCAGGCAAAACCTTTAAAGATAAATAAGATTAGTTCTCATTTACAGTGGGACAGGCTGAGATTCAAGAAGTTTTTGGAGAGAAAAGAACTCTTATCCACTGCTGGTGGGAATGCCGTCTAGTTCAACCTTTATGGAAAGTGATATGGAGATTCCTCCAAAAACTGGAAATCGAGCTCCCATACGATCCAGCTATACCCTAGGAACACAAAAATCCAATACAAAATTCCCTTCCTCACACCTATATTCATTGCAGCACTATTTACAATAGCCAGACTCTCAAAACAACCAAGATGCCCTTTAACAGATGAATGGCTAAAGAAACTGTGGTACATATACACAATGGAATATTATGCAGCCATCAGGAGAGATGAAATCATGAAATTTTCCTATGCATGGATGTACATGGAATCTACTATGCTGAGTGAAATCAGTCAGAGGAAAAGAGATAGATGCAGAATAGTCTCACTCATCTATGGGTTTTAAGAAAAATGAAAGACATTCTTGCAATAATTTTCAGAGAGGAGAGTTGGAAGTTCCAGCTTACTACATGAAGCTCACCTCAAAGAGTGATGAGTGAAGTTACAGAAATACCTACATTGAGAACTATCATAACAATATGAATGAATGAGGGAAGTAGCATGAGTGGGGTAGGGAGGAGGGAGATTTGGGACATTCGTGTTGGGAATGTTGCACTGGTGAAGGGGAGTGTTCTTTACATGACTGAAACCCAACTACAATCATATTTATAATCAAGGTATTTAAATAAAAATATTGATTAATAAAAAATAATTTAAAAAAAGAAAAAGAAATAAATATAAAACAAAGAATCAAGGAGTTTTAAAGACTTGATCAAAGAGCTTTAACATATACTATGTCTCACCTGCATTCTTTTTTGTTTGTTTGTTTTTTTGGGGTCACACCGGCAGCTCTCAGGGGTTACTCCTGGCTCTTTGCTCAGAAATCGCTCCTGGCAGGCTCAGAGGACCATATGGGATGCTGGGATTTGAACCACCATCCCGTTTGCAAGGCAAATGCCTTACCCTCCATGCTATCTCTCTGGCCTTTCACCTGCATTCTTACCACGATACCCTAGCCCAGGGTATTACAATCCCTAATGGACCCAGTGATGAGACAGAGACATATATACATTTTCTCACTGGTGTTTTATCAGTTTTAAAATATAAAAAAAAATCTCTATTTTATAAAGTGTGCATAAAATATATTCTATATATTTATGAACATGTTTATAAAGTTATATTCATAAAATGTTTATAAAATTATATTTATGAAATATAAAATATATTTAATAGAATATAACATATTTTATATTTATATTTAAAATGTATTATTTTATCTACTTCCGGATGGCTGAAGACAATATTATGCATCAAGTGCCCAAACTCATCCCTAATATATCATCATGAGTCATTCCCCTTCAGTGGTCTTGAGTTTAGGTTCAATTCAGACAGTGTTTTCTTTGCTATAGTTAGTGAGTCAGTAGAAGGCTTTTAGTACTTTGAAATCATCCAAACACCCCTAATTCCTTTCTTCATATCAATCCCTCAGTGTCTTTTTGAGATGCTTCTGTGAAGACTTGGTTATCTTCCATGATGTCTAAGTACCAATTGACCATGCTTTCAGTTTCACCAGATTCGGTGGAAAATTGAATTCTTTTTTGTTTTTGTTTTTGTTTTTGTTTTTGTTTTTGGGCCACACCGGCAGCGCTCAGGGGTTACTCCTGGCTGTCTGCTCAGAAATAGCTCCTGGCAGGCACGGGGGACCATATGGGACACCTGGATTTGAACCAACCACCTTTGGTCCTGGATTGGCTGCTTGCAAGGCAAACACCGCTGTGCTATCTCTCCGGGCCCGGAAAATTGAATTCTTAAACACGAACCTATGCTCTGAATGTGAAACTGACCTGAATGAAGAAATGACTTTGTTATTTGGATTGTTTAGGTTATTTCCAAAATTTGAAATATTTTCTTACCCCTTTAAAATTCACTGATACTGAATTTTACTATCCAACTTGAATCAGGGAGTCCAAACAAAGCTTGGGTGACATTTGTATAAGCAAGCAGTGTTTTTATTTATGAAAATTATTTATTTAAGTGTCGTTCGCATCAACATACTGTGCATGTTTTCCACCAACAATTGAACTTGAGATCAATATTACACCAGAGAAACGGTCACCACCATTGTCATCTGTATTATTTTCTAATGGTTCTTTCTGTCTGCTTTATTTTTATTTTAGGTGTGATGGGAACTCTTAACTTGAGTAAGCTATACCTTTATAGGAAATTTACTTGTGTGTGTATGTGTGTGCTTTTTATGGGGTTATACCTGGGTATGCTTAGAGCTTATTTTTGGCTCTGTCCTCTGGGATCACTCCTAGTGCTGCTATGAATCAAACCTAGATAGCTGCATGTAAGGCCCTACACCCTGTATTTTCTTGACAAGTCTCCTCTTCTAGTAAATTTAAGTATACAACACAGAATTGGTAGCTGTAGGCACTTAGCTGCATTATAGCCCCCCCCCAAATGTTTTGTCTTGCATAACTGAATCTTTGTGCCCTTTGACTCTTACCCCTTATTTTGACTCCATCCAGCCCCTGGCAACAACTGTTCTGGCCTTCTATGATGAGGTTAGAGCAATTTTCAGTTTCTTATCAAGAGTAGTTTCCTTATTTACCACAGATCTTTAAGGAGTTGGCTGACCAAACACTGAGTTTTAGTAGCTGTGGCTGGAAAAGAAGAATTTCTAATAATAAAGCGAATGCCTCTTCACTTTGCTGCTCATTTAAAGAATAATTTTCTTCTTCCTGTGCCTTTTTTTCTTCCAGTAAAAGTGCAGTCTGAGCTTGTCAGAAGGAGAAGGCTGCATCTTCAAAAGCTCAGGCCCCTTGGGCTTTCAGGAATGTGAGCTTTGCCAACGAGGAACTCACATTGTCTTATGAATTCTGATAAGACCTTTGAATTTAGAAACCTGGAAATAGTCCTCTTCATTTTTTTAAAAAATTTGAAAGAAACTTTTTATTCCTTTTAGGCTTTTAACACTTGGCTCTACACAGATGGCTATCATTTATCTCTCTACCTGCTCACCTATGCTCCCAATGAGAGAAAAACTTTGAGAATAGCATTCTGACTTGCTTATTAGCTTCTTATGTATGACCTTCATAACCCTATAAATACATTAAAATCATTTCCAAATATTTTCTTAGTGCTCATTCTTTCTTGGATTCCTAACTTCTTCTGATACTTAAAACAAACAAACAAACAAACCATGGGGCCAGATCAATAATTCAGTGGTAGGGCATTTGCCTGGCATGCATCTGACCCAGAATGGACCTTGATATGATCCCCCAAACCAGGAGAGATTTCTGAGCCCATAGCCAGAAGTAACTCCTGAGAGTTACAAAGTGTGGCCCAAACACACACACACACACACACACACACACACACACACACACACACACGCACGCACGCACGCAAGCGCACGCACACATGCACACACAAAACAACCCACATACAAAGAAAATTCACAAAAGGCATTTATATCATTTGAAAACTTTTTTCAAAGACTTGGAAGTAGTATACAAATAAATGTAGAATATTGTGAAAAATTGAAAGAAAATGACACTCTCTGTTAAATAGACTATTCATTTAAACACATTCTATATTTAACTATTCTATTAAATATTTAGTTACTAGTTGGTTATGCAGTAACTGAAAAGAGGAAACCCTCACAACTTTCTAATTTAATGGAAAAACAACTCATATGACTGCTTTTGTGCCTTTAAGTTATCATGGGAGAGCAAAACAGAAAGAATATGAGTGAATGGTTATTTAAATCTTGTGGAACTTAAAGCATATGAAAAGGTATTTATAGTATCAGAAAGAGATGATGAAAGCTATTTGGTTATCCCATTCTATAGCAGCAGGGAAGAAATGACTCTTGGTATTCATGAGAAAATTATTTCTTTATTTTAATATAAACCTTTATTTAAGCATCATGATTTCAAGCATGTTCATAGTTGGGTTTCAGCCCCCTTCAGTCCCCTTCACCAGTGCAACATTCCCATCACCAATGCACCCTCACTTCCCCCGCCCCTGCCTGTATCTCAACAAGCATTCTCTTTCTCTCATTCTTTAAGGAAAATTATTTCTGCTTTCTTGTACATGGTGGCTTGCCACAAGTGGGGCTTTTTCTTTTTTTTGACAGCATGATGTCCCTAGATTTAAGTGGTCAGCAACATATCTAAAAACATAAACCAAACTTGAAAAATCCGGCTCTTCTCTAGCCATAAATTCAGAAATTGAATCCATTAAGATCAAATCGAGAGAAAAGTCTTAACCTAATGGGCCTGCCATGCCGAATTTTGATAGATCCTAAAACACATAAGTAGTAATGGGAAGATGAGTAAAACAATTGAATTATTTGATCTGGAGGAAGAACTAAGAAAAAACTAAGAATGGATTAATAACCACAATAGCATAAATATATAAATTCCATAACCATGTAATTTTATTTTTTTGTGTACACATATAGGAGGAAAATGTGAAATGTATCACAATAAAAATAAGGTAGAATTAATTGATATTAAAGCTAGATTTAAAGGGAGACTGTAAAGACTGTTAAAGCCTCTTTTACAATTTCTAGCTACTAAATGAGGGTTGAAACTTCTTCTCAATGGGGAGAACAATCTGTCTGTGTCCTTAAATTTTATGGGCGTAAGAATAAAAAGCAAAGTGTCGAGGTTTTTAATTTGAACCCCAAGGAAGCCAAGAGAGCTGCTTGCAAAAATGGAAAGGCTGGTTTGAAGCTTTTAATGAAGTTTGAAGGCAAACAGTTTATAACCCTGGAAATATTTAATTTGGGTAGGTTTATGTCAAGATAATAAAATAATTAGCTTTTCCTCATTAGAGGCATGCTGAGCAGGAGGACTGTGTGTTCTGGAAAATTATGTCTCTGCTCCTTCACTGACTTAACATGTGCAGATTATTATGGATCAGGTAGTAACTGATATACGTCACTCATTTATCTTATTTTAAGTAATTGCTGGTCCAGTCACTGAGCATTTCATTTATAATTAATGACTTGCTATATTAAAGGCAAATATGTATCTCTTATAAGAATAGAAAGAGAATAACAAATTCTATTTGGTTTCTCACTGGAGATCTCAGTTCTTGTATGCCTGTTGCATGAAAGAAGCCATGGATAGTACATAGTAAGCTCCTATCAAGTTTGATGCATTGCTGTCTTTTGTAAATAAAGTTTTATTGGAACTTAAGCATGTCCACTTGTTACTTTCTCAGCGACTGCTATCCGAACACACGGGCAGATGGAGTGATTGCATGACATATCATACCCCCCCCCAAAGCTCATACTTTATTGCCTTTGTATTCTTTATTACTCATTCTTTAAGAAATACTTTTGCAACTCCATGCTCTGAAAGATATCGTCCTTATTACAATGCACTGTGTTAGCTAATAGACTACACACTGTTTTAGCGAGGCATCTGTCTTCATTTATTTCTGATTACCAATGAAAACACTGGAAAGTTACCCAAGTAGTATTGTTTTGGTCTTTTATTTCAGGCTTTTGTTTGAGTCTATGAGAAAAAGCATTTCTTTGAACACAGTCTAATGAGATGATGAAATTCTGTATTAACATTTTTTATAACTTGACTTACTTGTCAATGCTGCATTTCATGTTCCATGTTCTCTGTGTCACTAGACTTTATTTAGATGGCTTGCTGAACTCAGAACTGTTATAAGGAATTTGTCAGGAAATTAAATTGCCTAGTCTCTTCTTATACCAAAATAATCCAAATGTAGAATTAAGAGGAAAAAAATCAGATTTAGTCTTAAAATTAGTATCTTTGATTAATTGATATTCTTGTAGGCAATTAAGAGGACTGACTACCTCTCCAGGGTTATTTAGATTTCTTATAATTTGAAAGAGATCTGTTCCTTGGCAGTAAACCAACCAACCAAAATGAGATGTCAATTTGAATGAACAGTGAAGGACTTCTATATCATTCATAGTGAATTTATTATTGTTCATGAAAATAATTTCCTTTATTTTAACTTTTTAGACCTCACCAGAGGTGCTTGTGGACTTCTCCTAACTCTGTGTTTGGGAGTTAGTCAATCCCATTGGTACTTGGAAGACTGAACTGCATGCAACATGTTTTGGGCCCTTTGAGCTTTCTTCCTGGCCCCACAAGTTTATTATAAACTTAATTTGATTTACTCTTTTAGGTATCATATTATATGTTTATTTTTTTTAAATTTCTATTTTCTCTGTCCTTCAACTACATAAAATTTATCTGAATTTCAAAAAATTTTTGAAGCACCCAACTTCTTAAACATAGCTTTAACTTAAAAAATAAAGCCAACCCTCTACTTATCTATAAAACAAAGCATCAGAAAAAATTCTAAATTATTCAGGTTAACACATAAAACAAAAAACCATGTTTGATATATTTGTCCAGAATGTTGGGTTTTCAGAATAAAGACATCAGACACATCTTGTTCTTTAAATCAACTTTGCATATAGCTTGAACTACTATAACAAGGGACTATTCAAGGTGTTGAGGGGATTAGTATCTTGGGGAGAAAATCTAGCTCATAGTAGTACTTTAGGGTTGAAATTAATTTATTTCACTATTTAAAATAAACACTGAACATCACAGTACCCAGGAATGTTCTCAATGTTGAAAATCAAAGGATTGAATCAGCAGATATATATATATTTTTTTTTAAACGCTTATAGTTTTAGAGGGAGATATGCACATAGGGCTGAGATATTGAGCATTCTGATGATGCAAGTTTATTCAGAAAAAGCACAATGCCGGATAACAGGACAGTAGGATGAGAGAGGCTAGAGTTTGAAGAAGTATAGAGGCTAATTAGAGTCATTCGTTTGTTTAATAAAGAAAATGGGTTATTTTTTAGAGCTACAGATTATATTGAGAGTTATTTTCTGCCCAGAATAACTATTCAGGAAGGTAATTTTCAAAATATTTGACTAGAGATGGAGTGTTTATTATCCATACCCCTTTTGATTATTTCTTTTGCTTTACATATTTATGGTGCTTGAGTAAATGGCAATTTATGTGAAGTTGTCTGTCTTACTTTGAAAATGGCAAAACAAAAAGGAGAGCTGTGCTTACATTTAATACATTGATTTGTAGGCTTCATTTTACCAATATTAAAAACCCTTCTTGATAATCTTGGATTAACTGGATCATTTGTGGTTATTGCTTTAGACTAGAAAATTTTGCATTTCCTTCTACTTGGAATATTCAAATGTGTTTAAAAATATTTTTGTTGTGCTATCTTAAGAGGTTGGGGGTGAGGGAATTTTTACTGCTATCCAATGACAAGCCAGGCCTCAAATATACAGTTGTCCACTAAAAAAAATAGTAGGTAAGAGCAAGTGAGAGAATT